>NC_057794.1:227451005-227751005 GCF_018294505.1 Triticum aestivum | reverse complement strand
CAATGGACCCTCTCGGCTTCTTATTCACCCTAGTTCTCCGTCCAGGAGTTGCAAGTAGTTTCTGGTGTTTGTAGCCTACTGGAGGCCGTGGACAGCGCTGACCGTAGGGGTGGGCTGTGATGCGGTAGGTACGTGGCCGGGTGTACCGAATACCCGTTAGGTATCTCGGGAACCCTGTTCACATCGTTCCGGGCCGTATGGGAAACCTCGGCCGGACTCCCTGCGGATGGAACCTGAATAGGCGATAAACCTGGACTGGAGGCTTAGGTGATTAGGTAGGTCGTGGCCGACACCCACGTTGGGCTTCCGCTTGAAGGTTGCCGAGTACATGTCGTGTAAACGACGGTAAGTGGTGAGAGCGTGTATGAAGAAGTACCCCCTGCAGGGTTAACATGATCTATTCGAATAGCCGCGTCCGCGGTAAAGGACTACTTGGTTGCCTATACAGTTCATAGACAAGTAAATGGAAACTACTAAAAGCCTCAAGATAAGTGTGAGTGCCGAGGATGGCTCTTCCGTAGGAAGACGGAGGTGGATCCTCGGTAGTGTATTGAAGTGGTGAGTAGTGGACTCGTGTGCGCAAAACATTTCAAGTTGGAGTATCGTAGGATAGTCTAGCCATGAGTCAAAGCTGGCTTGCTGCAATAACTCCACCAACCCTTCTTGATACTATGCATGTATGTAGGATCTGATGTAAGTCTTGCTGAGTACCTTTGTACTCATGTTGCCATAATCTACATTTTACAGAAGACGCTGCAACCCCTTCTGATGGGTTCTATGTAGACGTTGACATCAACGAGTAGGCTAAAGACCCAGGTGGTGACCCTGAGCTTGTGATGGACCACGTAGTATAGTTAGGCTTCCAAGCCTCTTTTATTTACTAGTTGTCTGTACCCAGACAAAGTACTTCCGCTGTTGGCTTGTATGACTGTATGATTTGTATGTTGGGTCGTGAGACCCATACCTGTGTGTATGACATGTATGGCTCCCTGAGCCTTAAATAAAGTACTTGTGTCATAGAGTCATGTTGTGATGCTTCGTTGTATTTGCACATATCGAGCATATTGTGTGTATGATTGAAATGCTTGGTATGTGTGGGATCTGACTATCTAGTTGTTTATCTTTAGTAGCCTCTCTTACCGGGAAATGTCTCCTAGTGTTACCGCTGAGCCATGGTAGCTTGCTACTGCTCTGGAACACTTAGGCTGGCCGGCATGTGTCCTTCTTCGTTCCTGTGTCTGTCCCTTCGGGGAAATGTCACGCTTTGAGTACCGGAGTCCTGTTAGCCCGCTACAGCCCGGTTTACCGGAGTCCTGCTAGCCCAGTGCTACAGCCCGGACCCACTTGCTGATGACCGACACGTTCGAAGCTGGGTCATGGATGCCTGTCCCTGTAAGTCTGTGCCACTTTGGGTTTACAACTAGTCATGTCAGCCTGGGCTCTTTATCATATGGATGCTAGCGACACTATCATATACGTGAGCCAAAAGGCGCAAACGGTCCCGGGCAAAGGTAAGGCGACACCCGTGGGAATACCGTGCGTGAGGCCGCAAAGTGATATGAAGTGTTACCGGCTAGATCGATGTGACATCGAGTCGGGGTCCTGACAGCGTTGAATTAAATCAGGAAATTCCAGAATATTAATTAAACTTCAAAAATTCATAACTTTTATTCTGTAACTCCAAATTGGACAAATTATATATGAAAAATGATCAGAAAAATCCAATCTATCCATCTGTACCATTTCCATGCATGATCAAACAAGTTAAGTTGATGTTTTAATCAGAACAAGAAAAGGCACTTTAAAAGGCCATATTTGAATTTGAAATTTGAATCCTTGATTCAAATTTGTTCAAACCCTTCTGGTTTTAGTTGCATTAGCCCAACACACTCATATTGCCATGTTTCATGCATGCATCATATTGTTGCATATTGTTTGGTGATGTTTGTGTATCGATGTCCTTTGCGACAGGATCTGTCCCCGAGGAGTACCGTGATTACCCTAACGAAGAACCGTATCCGTGCAACGAACCATCAGGCAAGCAACCAACCATCTGATCATATCGATACAATCCCATGTTCTCGCTCCTGCTCTCTTTTACTGCATTAAGACAACGCGATTCAAACTGCTGTGTGTTACGGTAGTTGAACCCATTTCCTCTGCATGACCTGTCATTGCCACAGTAACTAGATGAAACCCACTAGCATGTGTAGGAGTTGATTGAGCCATATGTATGTGTTGTTCCTACCTTGCTATGCCTGCTATGCTTAGAGTCGTGTCAGGTCTGGTTCATCTGGGTGATGGGCTAGAGTGAAATGATTATGTCGGTAATGAGAGTGGTGTGGTGAACACGATTTGGTAAAGGTATCGATGAGAGGCCATGTAGGAGTACATGGTGGGTTGTTTCATTGAAGCCGACCTTAAGCACTGAGATCTGTATGTGTGATTTAAGAATCAGCTACTACCATGCATTGGGCCCAAAACCAATGGACCCTCTCGACTTCTTATTCACCCTAGTTCTCCGTCCAGGAGTTGCAAGTAGTTTCTGGTGTTTGTAGCCTACTGGAAGCCGTGGACAGCGCTGACCGTAGGGGTGGGCTGTGATGCGGTAGGTACGTGGCACGGTGTACCGAATACCCGTTAGGTATCTCGGGAACCCTGTTCACATCGTTCGGGGCCGTATGGGAAACCTCGGCCGGACTCCCTGCGGATGGAACCTGAATAGGCGATAAACCTGGACTGGAAGCTTAGGTGATTAGGTAGGTCGTGGCCGACACCCATGTTGGGCTTCCGCTTGAAGGTTGCCGAGTACATGTCGTGTAGACGACGGTAAGTGGTGAGAGCGTGTATGAAGAGGTACACCCCTGCAGGGTTAACATGATCTATTCGAATAGCCGCGTCCGCGGTAAAGGACTACTTGGTTGCCTATACAGTTCATAGACAAGTAAATGGAAACTGTTAAAAGCCTCAAAATAAGTGTGAGTGCCGAGGATGGCTCTTCCGTAGGAAGACGGAGGTGGATCCTCGGTAGTGTATTGAAGTGGTGAATAGTGGACTCGTGTGCGCAAAACTATTTCAA
Organism: Triticum aestivum; assembly: GCF_018294505.1. Taxonomy (NCBI): domain Eukaryota; kingdom Viridiplantae; phylum Streptophyta; class Magnoliopsida; order Poales; family Poaceae; genus Triticum; species Triticum aestivum. Next base: position 227,747,926 of record NC_057794.1, on the reverse strand, counting down.
ATGGAGTATCGTAGGATAGTCTAGCCAAGAGTCAAAGCTGGCTTGCTGCAATAACTCCACCGACCCTTCTTGATACTATGCATGTATGTAGGATCTGATGTAAGTCTTGCTGAGTACCTTTGTACTCATGTTGCTATAATCTACATTTTACAGAAGACGCTGCAACCCCTTCTGATGGGTTCTATGTAGACGTTGACATCAACGAGTAGGCTAAAGACCCAGGTGGTGACCCTGAGCTTGTGAAGGACCACATAGTATAGCCAGGCTTTCCAAGCCCCTTTTTATTTTACTAGTTGTCTGTACTCAGACAAGTTACTTCCGCTGTTGGCTTGTATGACTGTATGAATTGTATGTTGGGTCGTGAGACCCGTACCTTGTGTGTATGTTATGTATGGCTCACTGAGCCTTAAATAAAGCACTTGTGTCGTAGAGTCATGTTGTGATGCTTCGTTGTATTTGCACATATCGAGCATATTGTGTGTATGATTGAAATGCTTGGTATGTGTGGGATCTGACTATCTAGTTCTTTATCTTTAGTAGCCTCTCTTACCGGGAAATGTCTCCTAGTGTTACCGCTGAGCCATGGTAGCTTGCTACTGCTCTGGAACACTTAGGCTGGCCGGCATGTGTCCTTCTTCGTTCCTGTGTCTGTCCCTTCGGGGAAATGTCACGCTTTGAGTACCGGAGTCCTGTTAGCCCGCTACAGCCTGGTTTACCGGAGTCCTGCTAGCCCAGTGCTACAGCCCGGACCCACTTGCTGATGACCGACACGTTCGAAGCTGGGTCATGGATGCCTGTCCCTGTAAGTCTGTGCCACTTTGGGTTTATGACTAGTCATGTCAGCCCGGGCTCTTTATCATATGGATGCTAGCGACACTATCATATACGTGAGCCAAAAGGCGCAAACGGTCCCGGGAAAAAGGTAAGACGACACCCGTGGGGATACCGTGCGTGAGGCCGCAAAGTGATATGAGGTGTTACCAGCTAGATCGATGTGACATCGAGTCGGGGACCTGACAGCGTTGGCATCAGAGACGGACTGCCTGTAGGTTCTCCAAGCCAAACTGGTCGATGTTGAGTCTAGAAATTCTTAGTTATATGTAGGGGAATTGCTTGTGGGATGGAACGTAAGGCTCTTTTTACTCCTTATACCTTATGACATTCTGATCTGAGTCAGTCCATTCTTCCACGGGGGTTAAGGAATTAGGATCTGTTCTCTCTATCAGGATCACGTGTTACTAATCAGTAGTACCTTATAAGTTTGATGGATACAAGCCTAGTTCAGTTCTACTACCACATTATGTTGTTAGAATGGATTCAGAACTTGATATGATGATGTTGGGTGTGTACGAAATCCTTTGTCAAATGTCTCAATATCCTTTTTGAGCATTTACAGCTGTTATGCTGCCGAAATTTTGCTAGAAATTCTAATGCCTTTGCATTATAACTGTGCTTTCAGATGGCCACTCGCGACCTCAATCAAGTGGTTCGCCTGACTTGATGCCTAGATGTACCCGGCCATACTGCTAAGTTGGTCAGGGTAATGACTGAGGCTGGATACCGCTGGTATCCTGAGTACACGGTCGAAGAGCAATTCCGAGATTTTAATCAAAGCCAGTATCTCTGCACTGTCAGGATATTTCCATCTTATCCTGGATCCACTGAGCCTCTTCACTGCTCCTATGGACTCGGGGTTACTATCGAGATGGCTGTGCAGGATGCCGCCTACTCTATGATGACCATTATGCGAGTCAGATCTGGTCTATTTCGGGACTCTGACTTCCGGTATATGCCAGGATCACTTCCGGGAGCACAAGGATATCTCCAAGCTATTTATGCTGATTCCACTCAGGAGGATTCACGAACTCGCACCACTGCTGAGATGCTCGAGGATAAGGACCGTGAAAATCGGGCCTTAAGGTTAGAGCTCTTCAATACCCGTGCTGACCACTGGGCCACTTTGACTCGGTTCGCACCGGCGGTGCAAGCTGGATATTCAGATATGCGTGATCTCTATCCTGTGAGATCTGCTCTGCCAGACGTGATGGTTTGGCGTGATGTAGGAGGCATCACCCCACCTCGCGGTCCACGCAGGCCACCATTTGTTGGTCCAAGGCCTCATCCTAGCCCCTATGGTCCACAAGCTCCGCGAGATCGTCTGTTTCCGGATGAACATGTTGAGCTTCCAGGCTATGGAGGTGACTTCTATGAGGACTACTACGGATCGGTCTGAGTTAGTGATAGTATCCCTAGTTCGCACTAGCTGTGTCGTCTGTCGTCCCGCGTGACTCGTGGGATATGACCTAGTTTGTACTCTTTCCGGAGTTGTAGAAAAATAATGTATAGGAGTTTGGAATGCCTCCGATGAGATGTAATCCCTTTTCACCGTAATAGTACTTTGTTTGGTCTTGTACTAAACCTTGTATGGTGTGTATGACGATGGAATAAAAGAAGCAGTTTCTGTATCTACCATGTCATACGGATGATCATCTTGCATTCCGAGTTATTCCTTGCATTATGTATCCTATGTCGGAATTTTATCATTCTGACTAAATCATTGTCTTGTTACCTAGGATGATCAACACGCGCGCCAACCCTGCTTCTCAAGAGCAGGCCGAAGGCAGTGAAGCCAGGAATGAAAATCTGCCTCATCCTCCTTCACTAGCCGAGGTGATGATGGAAGCTGAGAGAAACAAGCGGGAGACAAACCGTTTGTTGGAGCGTATTGAACAGAATACAGCACACCATCAGAGGGCTAACGTGGTGTCACTCAGCGATTTTATCAAATTGCATCCACCCACGTTCCACCACTCCGTCGAACCTCTCGACGCTGATGACTGGCTTCGCAGTATTTCTCACAAGCTGCGTTCCGCGCTGGTAGCTGAGGCTGACAAGGTCACCTTTGCCGCATATCATCTTGAAGGCCCCGCCAGTCTTTGGTGGGAGAATTATGGAGCTATGCGCCCAGCGGGCCATGTCACAACTTGGGCTGAATTCAGCGAGTCTTTCCGTGAACATCATATTCCGAAGGGTCTCATGGACCGTAAGCGTGAAGAATTTTGCAATTTCACCCAAGGCCGACTTTCTGTGGATGCCTATAGCAGAGAGTTTGGTAAGCTCGCCCGATATGCAACTGAGGAAGTGTCTACTGACGCCAAGAAGCAAGCAAGGTTCCGCAAGGGCCTTAGTCCTGAGCTTCGCCGCGACCTTCGTCTGCATGAGTGCACATCTTTTCCGAAACTTGTCAACAAAGCCATCAGTGCTGAAACTGGTCAGACTGACTACGACGCAACACGCAAGCATGGACGTGACATGGGTTCCTCATCCGGTGCTGGTCCTCAGAAGCGCCGCGTGTGGGTACCCAACACCGCCTTGCCACCCAGGTTCACACCGAGGCCATCTTTCCAGGCGCCTCGCCCCGCTCAACAATCTGCTCCAGCTAAGCCCTATGGGGGTCCAACCAATAATGCTCCTCCACGTACCAGTTCCGTGACTTGTTTCAAGTGTGGGGAATCTGGTCATTATATGCGTGAGTGTCCCCAGACCAACCCCAATCAATCTGCTAAAGCTGTTGGCCGTGGCAAGCCGACAGGAAAAGTGTTTCATGCTAAACCGGTCACCGCTTCACGTGGCCATGTCAACTGTATCTCTGCCGAAGAAGCTCAAGAAGATCCCCACGTCGTTCTCGGTACGCTTCTTGTTAATTGCCACCCGGCATCTGTTCTTTTCGATACAGGAGCCTCTCATTCTTTTATATTTGAAAATTATGCTCGTTTGCATAACGTTGCATTCTGTGACTTGCCATCCTCTATGGTAATTCAAACTCCGGGATCCAAATGGCAAACTTCTAGAGTAAGCCATGGGAATGAAATCCAAGTCGACAGACTTGTTTTTCTCGCATCTTTGATAGCCCTTAAATCTTCAGATATTAATATCATTTTGGGTATGGACTGGATGTCAGCTCATCAAGCCAAAATTGATTGCTTCTCTAGGACCGTTCAACTCACCCATCCTTCGGGGAAGATAGTCAATGTTTTGACTCGAATAGCCAAGCGACAATTATATTCTCTTAACGCCAGCCCTTTACCAGACCTTGAGGACGTTCCGGTAGTCCGTGACTTTCCGGATGTCTTTCTAGAGGAATTGCCAGGTGTTCCACCTGACAGGGATGTTGAGTTCGTAATAGACCTCATCCCCGGAACCGTTCCAATTGCTAGAAGGCCTTATAAGATGGCACCCCTAGAACTAGCCGAGCTTAAGAAACAACTCGATGAATCCTTGAAAAAGGGTTTCATCCGCCCCAGTTCATCTCCGTGGGCTTGCCCCGTCCTATTCGTTAAGAAGAAGGATGGTACGGACCGGATGGTTGTAGATTACCGACCTGTCAATTTGGTCACAATCAAGAACAAATACCCGCTTCCCAGGATCAACGATCTGTATGATCAGCTCGCTGGATCCTCGGTCTTCTCCAAGATGGATTTGAGGTTGGGCTACCACCAAATCAAAATCAGAAACGGGGACATCCCTAAAATGGCCTTTGTTACTCGTTATGGCCAATACGAGTACACCGTCATGTCCTTCGGTTTAACCAACGCTCCAGCCACCTTTTCTCGGTTAATGAACTCAATCTTCATGGAGTATTTGGATAAATTCGTCGTAGTTTATCTCGATGATATACTCATATACTCCAAGAACGAGGAAGAACATGCCGAACATCTAAGACTAGTGTTGCAGAAACTTCGAGAGCATCGCCTTTATGCCAAATTTTCTAAATGTGAATTCTGGTTGCCAGAAGTGACCTATCTGGGTCATGTAATATCTGGTAAAGGTATTGCGGTTAACCCTGAGCGAGTTCAAGCCGTCCTTGATTGGACTCCACCTGAATCGGTCAAGCAAGTTCGGAGTTTTCTAGGCTTAGCGAGCTATTGCCGTCGCTTTGTCGAGAACTTCTCCAAAGTTGCTAAACCTCTAACCGAACTCCTCAAGAAAGATAAAAAGTTCGAATGGACTCCACAATGTGAGCACAGCTTTCAGGAACTGAAAAGACGCCTGACTTCTGCTCCTGTGCTGGTACCGCCAGACTTCTCCAAGGACTTTGTTATCTACTGCGACGCCTCGCGACAAGGACTAGGTTGCATTCTCATGCAAGATCGACACGTAATTGCTTACGCTTCACGGCAATTGCACCCACATGAGGAGAATTATCCTACTCATGATCTAGAACTTGCAGCCGTAGTCTATGCACTTAAGACCTGGCGACATTACCTCCTCGGTAATCGTTGCGAAATATTCACTGATCACCAAAGTCTGAAGTACATTTTCACCCAACCGGATTTGAATCTCAGACAAAGATGTTGGGTTGAATTGATCACTGACTTCGACCTAGGAATAACCTATACCCCAGGGAAAGCCAACGTCATGGCTGATGCGCTAAGTCGTAAATCTTATTGTAACAACCTGATGTTACAACAAAGTCAACCGCTTCTCCATGAGGAATTTCGAAAGCTTAACCTTCACATTGTTCCTCAAGGTTTTCTCTCCACCTTGGTGGCAAAACCTACCCTTACGGATCAAATTATCAAAGCACAGAAGGTAGATCCGGGAATCTCCCGCATCAAGAGGAACATTCAGAAAGGAGTTGCGAATTGTTTCTCCGTTAATGATCAAGGAGTCGTATACTTCGGGGATCGACTAGTGGTTCCCAAGGTGCGCAACCTAAGGCGATTAATCCTTAAGGAAGCTCATGAGTCTCCTCTCACCATTCATCCCGGTAGTACTAAGATGTATCAGGACCTACGCCAGAGGTTCTGGTGGACTAGGATGAAGAGAGAAATCGCTCAGTATATTGCTAATTGCGACGTCTGTCGTCGTGTAAAAGCAGAGCATCAACGGCCTGCTGGCACCCTTCAACCCTTAGCTATTCCTGAATGGAAATGGGATAAAATTGGTATGGATTTCATTACCGGTTTTCCCAGGACCAAGAGAGGGAATAATGCTATTTTCGTCGTGGTCGATCGTCTTTCCAAAGTAGCTCATTTCTTACCCGTTCGTGAGAGTATAACCGCTAGTCAACTGGCAGATTTATACATCTCCCGAATAGTGTCCCTCCATGGTGTTCCTTTGGAAATCAATTCGGATCGAGGAAGTCTTTTCACCTCTCGATTTTGGGAAAGTTTCCAAAATGCTATGGGAACCCGTCTCTCCTTTAGCACCGCTTTCCACCCTCAGTCAAGTGGTCAAGTGGAACGCGTCAACCAAATTCTAGAAGACATGCTTCGAGCCTCTGTTATCTCTTTCGGAATGGACTGGGAGAAGTGCCCTCCATTTGCCGAATTCGCTTACAACAACAGCTATCAATCTAGCTTGGGTAAAGCCCCTTTTGAAGTTCTTTATGGACGACGATGTCGAACACCCCTTAACTGGTCAGAGACTGGGGAAAGACAATTCTTTGGCCCGGATATGATTCAGGAAGCAGAAGAACAAGTTCGTATCGTTCGTGAAAAGTTGAAAACAGCCCAATCTCGTCAAAAGAGTCAATATGACCGAAAACATAAGGCTATGACTTTCGAGGTTGACGAGAAGGCTTATCTTCGGGTCACCCCTCTGAAGGGAACCCATCGTTTCGGTATCAAAGGCAAATTGGCTCCTCGTTACATTGGACCTTTTCGCATTCTTGCCAAACGAGGGGAAGTTGCCTACCAATTGGAACTACCTCCGCACCTCTCCAGAGTTCACGATGTCTTCCACGTTTCTCAACTCAGGCGTTGTTCTCGGATCCTATCCGTGAAGTGGACCACGAAACGCTTGATCTCCAAGATAATCTTACATATCGAGAGTACCCCATCTGTATCCTCGATCAGGCCGAGCGTACCACGCGACGTCATAATATCAAGTTCCTCAAAGTTCAATGGTCGCACCATTCTGAAGATGAAGCAACTTGGGAAAGGGAGGATCGTCTTCGACTCGAGTATCTCGCCTTCTTCTCGGAGGAACCCAAATCTCGGGACGAGATTCTTTTGAGTGGGGGTGAGTTGTCACACCCTAGCTAGTCATGCATTAGAGTGTTGCATCATGTTTACTCTTTCATCAGAAACTTGAAATGGGGATGACAGAACCCCCAGTCCCCTCTGAAACCAACTAGGGTTACTAAAATAAATTTTCAATGAACCTGAAATGCCCTTCTAAAATGCCCATCATTTTTGCCTTGGTTCAGAACCTCTGCCAAAAATGGTGCACACTTTTCTAGGCCATCCTAGGGTTCTTGAGTTAAATCATAACTATTTGAATTTGGGCATTTAAAATAATATAAAATATTTAAATGCTCAAATATCTCCAAACTAAAATGTTTCATGTTGGAAATAATCCAACTATGAGCCAGGAGTAGTTTGGTGATTTTTGGAATTGTCCAGGTATTTTATTTAAATCAACAAAGTTGCAGATATATTAAATAAAAACAGAAATAGAAAAAAAAGGGGGAAAACCCTACCTGGCGCCACCGCAGCCCACTAGCCAGCCCACCTGCCGGCCCAGCCCAGCACCGCTCCAGCGAGCTGCTTCGGCCAGGCAGGCAGGCAGGTGCCCGACGGCGACCGCGGCGTGCGCCACGCACCTGCTCGCCGCCTCGCCGCTCCCCTCGCCAGGTGACGACGTGGATCGTCCTCCCTCTCTCCCCCGAACCCCCCAGACACCCCCTCTCCTCTCCAGCTCCTCCCCCTCGCACGCCCCAGCCATGGCCGACGCCACCATCGCCGCACCACCGTCGTAGCCGTGCTCCCCGTCGTCTCCACGCCGTCTCACCGTGTCCAGGAGCTTCGCCGCTGTCCACTTCATCGAGCAGCCGAGCCCCGAGCGCTCGCAACGCCCGAGACCACCGCACCGACCTCGCCCGAGCTCACCGTCGCCGGAGATCCCCTTCAACGCCGACGTCGCTCCGGTCCATCTCCGACCGCACCAGGGACTCCGTCGCACTCACTGTGAGCTTAGCCATCTTCCCCTTCCTTCCGTTCTTGCTCCCGAGCCGTGTAGCAACCTCCCGGAGCTTAACCGCACCCACCGCCGTGGACCTCGTCGCCGACGTGCTCCCGGTCATCCTCCGGCCACAAGATGGTGTCCATCTTGCTCACCACGTTCCACAGCACCTAGCTAGCCACTCCACGAGCCTCACCGAACCCTCTAGCACCAAGTTCACCTCCGACCGAACCTCGGTGGCCGCCAAAGTCGTCGCCGGCGTCGACTCCGGCCACCCCGACCCCAACGGACTCCGCCAAGAGCCGCGGGTCGTCCTCAGCTTCACTCCGGTGATCTCCGCGGTCCATTTGGTGGCCGAAACGACCAAAACCACTATCGCCGCCGCACTGATGGTCGCCGCCGGCCAGAACTCCGGCGAGCTGACGTGGCCTAGTTGATTAACCACTAATCCACCACCTACTGACGCTGACAAGTGGGCCCAGGGCTTAGTCAAAGCTAACCAGCCCGGGGTCAACGCGGGATTAGCCCCTGTGACACTGACGTGTGGACCCCACACGTCAGGTTTGACCCGAGCCAGCTCTGTTGACCTGCTGATGTCACTGTGATGTCAGGCTGACGCAGTAAATGATATTTCTGGATTTAAATTAAATCAGGAAATTCCAGAATATTATTTAAACTTCAAAAATTCATAACTTTTAATCTGTAACTCCAAATTGGACAAGTTATATATGAAAAATGATCAGAAAAATCCAATCTATCCATCTGTACTATTTTCATGCATGACCAAACAAGTTAAATTGATGTTTTAAACAGAACAAGAAAAGGCACTTTAAAAGGCCATATTTGAATTTGAAATTTGAATCTTTGATTCAAATTTGCTCAAACACTTCTGGTTTTAGTTGCATTAGCCCAACACACTCATATTGCCATGTTCCATGCATGCATCATATTGTTGCATATTGTTTGGTAATGTTGTGTATCGGTATCCTTTGCGACAGGATCTGTTCCCGAGGAGTACCGTGATTACCCTAATGAAGAATCGTATCCGTGCAACGAACCATCAGGCAAGCAACCAACCATTTGATCATATCGATACAATCCCATGTTCTCGCTCCTGCTCTCTTTTACTGCATTAAGACAACGCGATTCAAACTGATGTGTGCTACGGTAGTTGAACCCATTTCCTCTGCATGACCTGTCATTGCCACAGTAACTAGATGAAACCCACTAGCATGTGTAGGAGTTGATTGAGCCATATGTATGTGTTGTTCCTACCTTGCTATGCCTGCTATGCTTAGAGTCGTGTCAGGTCTGGTTCATCTGGGTGATGGGCTAGAGTGAAATGATTATGTCGGTAATGAGAGTGGTGTGGTGAACACGATTTGGTAAAGGTATCGATGAGAGGCCATGTAGGAGTACATGGTGGGTTGTTTCATTGAAGCCGACCTTAAGCACTGAGATCTGTATGTGTGATTTAAGAATCAGCTACTACCATGCATTGGGCCCGAAACCAATGGACCCTCTCGACTTCTTATTCACCCTAGTTCTCCGTCCAGGAGTTGCAAGTAGTTTCTGGTGTTTGTAGCCTACTGGAAGCCGTGGACAGCGCTGACCGTAGGGGTGGGCTGTGATGCGGTAGGTACGTGGCACGGTGTACCGAATACCCGTTAGGTATCTCGGGAACCCTGTTCACATCGTTCGGGGCCGTATGGGAAACCTCGGCCGGACTCCCTGCGGATGGAACCTGAATAGGCGATAAACCTGGACTGGAAGCTTAGGTGATTAGGTAGGTCGTGGCCGACACCCACGTTGGGCTTCCGCTTGAAGGTTGCCGAGTACATGTTGTGTAGACGACGGTAAGTGGTGAGAGCGTGTATGAAGAGGTACACCCCTGCAGGGTTAACATGATCTATTCGAATAGCCGCGTCCGCGGTAAAGGACTACTTGGTTGCCTATACAGTTCATAGACAAGTAAATGGAAACTGTTAAAAGCCTCAAAATAAGTGTGAGTGCCGAGGATGGCTCTTCCGTAGGAAGACGGAGGTGGATCCTCGGTAGTGTATTGAAGTGGTGAATAGTGGACTCGTGTGCGCAAAACTATTTCAAATGGAGTATCGTAGGATAGTCTAGCCAAGAGTCAAAGCTGGCTTGCTGCAATAACTCCACCGACCCTTCTTGATACTATGCATGTATGTAGGATCTGATGTAAGTCTTGCTGAGTACCTTTGTACTCATGTTGCTATAATCTACATTTTACAGAAGACGCTGCAACCCCTTCTGATGGGTTCTATGTAGACGTTGACATCAACGAGTAGGCTAAAGACCCAGGTGGTGACCCTGAGCTTGTGAAGGACCACATAGTATAGCCAGGCTTTCCAAGCCCCTTTTTATTTTACTAGTTGTCTGTACTCAGACAAGTTACTTCCGCTGTTGGCTTGTATGACTGTATGAATTGTATGTTGGGTCGTGAGACCCGTACCTTTGTGTGTATGTTATGTATGGCTCACTGAGCCTTAAATAAAGTACTTGTGTCGTAGAGTCATGTTGTGATGCTTCGTTGTATTTGCACATATCGAGCATATTGTGTGTATGATTGAAATGCTCGGTATGTGTGGGATCTGACTATCTAGTTGTTTATCTTTAGTAGCCTCTCTTACCGGGAAATGTCTCCTAGTGTTACCGCTGAGCCATGGTAGCTTGCTACTGCTCTGGAACACTTAGGCTGACCGGCATGTGTCCTTCTTCGTTCCTGTGTCTGTCCCTTCGGGGAAATGTCACGCTTTGAGTACCGGAGTCCTGTTAGCCCGCTACAGCCCGGTTTACCGGAGTCCTGCTAGCCCAGTGCTACAGCCCGGACCCACTTGCTGATGACCGACACGTTCGAAGCTGGGTCATGGATGCCTGTCCCTGTAAGTCTGTGCCACTTTGGGTTTACGACTAGTCATGTCAGCCCGGGCTCTTTATCATATGGATGCTAGCGACACTATCATATACGTGAGCCAAAAGGCGCAAACGGTCCCGGGAAAAAGGTAAGACGACACCCGTGGGGATACCGTGCGTGAGGCCGCAAAGTGATATGAGGTGTTACCAGCTAGATCGATGTGACATCGAGTCGGGGACCTGACAATTACGCACAAAAAAATGAATACTCCTCCTGTTAGCTGGGACCCAGTATAGTGGCAGGCTGACTTGTGGGCCTACTAAGTTGACGGGGACGGAGGGCTTTGTCAACTTAGTCAATATGCACGATTCTAGCTCCAGTGACTGTATGATGTCCATCCAACGGCCGTAGTGCTTCTTCAACCTCTGGTCTTCTTGCTCCAGCCGCCCAAACCAGCGCCGCTCGTGCCTCGTGCTCCTGCCTCCTGTGGCCGGCTGCGATGCGGCGGAGGCCTCACCGCCCCCTACTACTCCCACTGCTGGCCAGGCCATCCCTCTACTCACCCACACCCCTGTTATTTTGTGACGACGGCAGCCTCACACCGCAGCGAACCAGTGAACCGTCATACTCCTCTACGCGTGGGCATCCACTGTCGCGTCTTCCCTAGCTCTGCGTCGTCCCCTTCCTAGGCCTCGCCGTCGTCCACCGCCCTGGTGCTCTCGGCGCGACATGGTCAACATGGTCAAGGAACGGCTTCCATTGGACGTGGACTATAGGTGGAGAGGCTGACAGCTGGGTCCATGGACGCAGCAAGGAAGTGCCTCCTTATTACGTGCAAAATAATTATTCCTCCACCTGGCAGCAGGGACCCACCGGACAGGCCACCGTATTTCGTGAAAAAAACATTTGCCCCTGACTGCTGGGACCCACCATCTACATCTTCGCACACAAGGAAGTGCGTCCAGGCAAAAAACACGATTCGCCCCCCTGACAGCTAGGACCCACCAGCTACATCTTCGCAGGCAAGGAAGTGCCTGACAGTCAGGACCCACCTAGTCGAAGCGTACGTAGCGTTGTCATTCTGGTCGTGAACGTGTACGTACATATATACTGGTCGATGTAGAGGCATGCACGTGTTGTAGTAGAGGCGCGTACGTGTCGTAGTAGAGGCGTGCACATAGCATTTACACGTACGTATGGCGGCCAGGGTGCAAGAAAGAAAATACGGCCACATACGTACATACGAGCAGGGTCTCGAACGCCTACTCGCGCATACGTATGGCCAGGGCTCGTGTACATGGCTGGGTCAGAACGGAGAAATAGCGTCGTCATCGTGTTCATGGGGAGGCAACGGAATGCGTCGTGTTCATGGGGAGGCAACGGAATGTGTCGTGTTCATCGGGAGGCAAGGGAACGCATGGGAGCCAACCGGCTGGGTCGGAATGGAATGCGTGGTCGTGTTCATCGGGAGGGCTTGGACGGAACAGGTGATGGAAACGAGGCCTGGCGTACCGCACAACGGAGGAAACAGACCTCCTATGTTCGGAACGGGGTCCTGTTAATCGGGACGGGTCTGGCGTACTGCAAAACGGAGGAAACGGACCTCCTACAGTCGAAACGGGGTCCTGTTGATCGGGAGGGGTGTGGCGTACTGGAAAACGAATGAAACAGACTTGTGTTGGAGCGCAACGGTCGAAACGGGGGTCCTGTTCATCGGGAGGGGTGTGGCGTACCGCAAAACGGGACTCCACGGGACACTGTTCATCTCCACCGTCGACCTCCTCCAGCCTCCACGGGCTACCGTCGACCTCCTCCAGCCTCCACGGGCTCCTGTTCATCCAGCCTCCACCACGCGCTACTCCACCAGCTATTGTTCAACCACCCCTCCACCGTCTATTGTTCATCCAGCCCTCCACACCATGGGGTCCTGTTCAACCACCCCTCCATGGGCACCCCTCCACCGTCTACTGTTCATCCAGCCCTCCACCACACCACGGGGTCCTGTTCACCCAGAGGAAACGCCACCGCTCACTGTTCATCCAACCCCCCATGCTCACTGTTCATCCCAGAAGCAACATCGATCGGCTTCAGTTAGCAGCAGTAGCGAAGGAATCGCTCGATTGGGTTCAGTTAGCAGCCATCGGTCGATCGCTCGGGTTCAGTAACGCGTAGCCTGCAGTGCAATCGCTCGGGTTCAGTTAGAGCCCAATGCCTCGCTCAGGTTCAGTTAGAGCCAACGCCTCGCACACACGCGCGTACGTGTACAAGAGAAACGCGCATCGCTCGGCCCTCGACCTCCCACCGTAACCGGGAACTCCCCGAAATTTTCCTCCCCTCGCTTCTACCACGGTTTTTTCCGTCATGGACGGCCCAAAGAATGTCATGCAGCTGCGTCTCCGGCCCTCCCAGGACGAAAAGCCCATTTTCTGTCATGATTTTTCGTCATAGAAGTAGGATCCCACCACATCTATGATGATACCGGGTTTTGTCACAATTATCGTCATAGAAGTGTCATATGTATGACAGAAAAAAATTGTTTGGCCCAAAATGTCATGGATGTGTCTTTTTTTGTAGTGCCTCCGACCCCGTGCCCACAGGCCTCCCAGGCTGGCGGTCCTGAAGAACCCGTAAGCACGGGCGTCTACCATGCCCACGGGCCTCCAGGACCCCGTGCGCACGGGCTCATGCGTCGGGTCTGTGGATACCCCGTGCGCACGGGCTCCACTTACACCGTGCACACGGGGTCCCCTGTGCGTGGCTATTGGGCTTGGCCCTTGTATCCCCATCTTGTCCCTACTTACCCCTTCATCCCTTGGACCTATATATACGCCCCTTCCTCCTCCATTTAGAGTTAGCTAAAAATAAATCTAGATATTAGAGTTTAGCTCATGTACCTCCCCTTGTGGGATTCCTCTTGAGAGAGAGAAGACTCCATTGGAGTACAAGACCTCCATTGCAGAAGATCCCTAGTGGATAAATCCCCCATCTAGGGAAGGATCTATCTAGATCATCAAGCCCTCATCTCCTTTATAGGATTTGGGATGAACTCTACCATGTATATTGTTTCCCTTTGATTGTTCATGTACCTTGTGGATCTTGTGTGTTTGTTGGTCTAGTGGATGTGTGATTGGACTCATTCTTGAGTGTTCCTCTTGTTTTCCCTCTTGTGTTCATCTTGTTATTGGGGATCCCCCTCCAATTCGTGAAAGATCTCCACTTAGGGTTCCACCCTACAACACAATCCACCACACCACACTGGAGTAGGGTATTACACCACATCGGTGGCCCGAACCAGTATAAACCATGTCCCTTGTTCTTCATGTTTGATGTGCTGAGCCTTGGGATCGTGGGGAGTGGGTGAGCTAGGGAAGGGAGAGATCTTCGTGCGCACCCCAGTGTTCAAACCTTGAGGGTTTTGCCGAAACCCAAAATCCGACAAACACACTTCGCCACAGCCCTGTCCCCCCAGGGCCATGGCCTTTTCTATCCTCGCGGGACACCCTCGAACGAGCTTGTGATTTGTGCTGCTTCTTAAGTCCGTGGCCCCCAGGTACCGTGACGCGATGGACTAAGCCAGGACCAGCCCACGCCTGAGGGCTTGCGCAAGGAAGAACAGGACACCCAACAAAATTTTCTAACAATTATGCAGCTTCACATTGTCTCCTGAGGCCAGCGACCCCTGAGTCAGAAGCAAGGGGGCCTCATGAGATGCTGGAGGGCGCACCATTGTGAGGTGCGAGGCTACTGCAAGGGTATCAAGCTAAGTTATCCTACCGCACCTACCTGGAACATGAACATCACGACATACATCAGAACAATAAGCATATCATAGTTGCATCAGTACCATGGTTAATTACACGCCCCAGCAGGGCCCTCTACTTTTTTCAAAATGCGGGAGAAAGGAAAGGCTAAACAAAAGTGGCCCGTGCGACCACAGCAGCTCCCGAGGCTGGGCTCCGGAGGCCCCCCGGGCTTAGCCCGAGCCTTCCTCCAGCTTCATTGGAGCGCGGCAACGAGATGATCCGCCACCTTCCTCAAAGCCAGCCCGGCGACATGGCGCCTGGTCCTTGCAGCTACTGCTTGTGCTCTCGCTGGAGGAGCCGCCACTGCTGAATGAGCTGCTGTCGCTGCCAAGGGTGAGCTCACCCTCGGCGTTGTCGCGGCTGTCGTCAAGGCCAATCTCATTGTCATTGCAGTCGTCTTCGGGGCAGCACCCTGCGCGACGGCCGTCTTCCCCAAACACCCTCACATAAAGGGTCGCGACACCGTCATACTTGAAGTGGAGGGTGCACCTCCCGCTCATGCCGCGCGCGCGGGAAAACGCTTGCCAGCCACGGGCCAAGGACACTTTCCCGGTGGCGGAAACTTTGACCCCGACCCACGAAGCCTTGCTGCAACAGCCAGCAGCCTGCAGCCAGAGGCCGTCAGGCCCTGTGGCCGGCATCTCACCCGCGAAGAATGGGGGAGCGGGAGCCAGGTGCCGGCTAGCCTCTCTGACCACACGACGAACTCCAAGAGCACCTCGACCGAATGGAAGCGTGGCCGAGGAGGCCGGGCAACCATGGCACGCCTCCCCTCATCACAGGGGTTGCCTCGCCCTTGGTGGCTCCTGCCACGGGAAGAAATGCCACCACGGCTTGCCAAGGCACGCCCGCGCCCCTGAGGAGCCACTGCAGGAGTCGCGACATACTTGCAGGGGTGGCCTCGCCCTCTCTTGGGACGTGGTGAGCCAGGTCCCTCCTCGGGGGCCTTCCCCTTCTTAGCGGCAGAGAACTTCCTCGTTGGTGCCATGAGGACTACAGTGAGGCGGCAAGGCAGAGAGGAGGAAGAAGAAGCAGGCGGCGTGAAGATGGAGATGAGAAAAGGGGGCTCTGCCCCTCCCTTCATTCATAGCTAAGGGAGGCCAACCACCGGCCCCCATGATCCCATGCAATGATGGTTTTTCTCTGCATTCAATTGAGTCTCGTCAAGTCGAATGGTTGTCGAGGCTGCGTGGGGAAGCGGAGGCACCCACGTCCCATCAGTCGCCACGCGTCGACCAAGGCCGCAGTCAGTTAGGGCATGCGGCGCTCCGCACTTGCCCTTTGTCTTCACCTCGAAGCCAAGTTCAAGCGTGCCTTGAGCCCGGGGGGAACTATCAGCGTTCTGGGAATAGGGGTACCCAGACTTGCCTGCCTGCGGCCCGTGATGTGGCTCCATCGACGGTGTGGTACGGACCAACTTCAGCAACGACAACCCAAGACCCTCGCGAGGGGCCAAGCCTTGCGAGGCGGGCGACACCAAGACCTCCCTAGGGGGCAGCCTCACCAGGTTGGCTCCCGAGGAGCGGAGATATCATTGCAAGGTGCACCTCGCGAGGTTCGTATGACATGAGCCATGACAACCAAGGCTAGGCGGGCGCTAGCGGGCACAGTGTACAAGTTTCCTCTTTGTTGCTAAGGAGGAAAGTGCAGGTGCGGAATCCTGAGGGATCAGCTAAAGGTTTCCATTCCGGCGCAACAAGACCAAGACCACCAGGACGGCAGGACGAAGGTCACCGCGGAGCACACCACGGCATCATGACCACGAGCTTTTGGCAGGCGAAGACTACTTTTGTCAGGATAGCATTTACTAGTTGTCTCCCTTCAAATTTGGCTGTTGTGGGATCCCTTCCCGCCTTACATTTGGGAAGAGGACCAAGGCCACTATAAATAGGACCTAGCCACCACAATAGAGAGGAGGGAATCCATTCCACCCTGACCACCTCACCAGCTCATCAAGCACAAGAAAACCTCACCTCCTGAGGCTGTTCGACCATTGTACTAGTTCATCCACAGCCCCTCAAGGCAAATCCACCACAAAGCAGGAGTAGGGTTTTACACCGCAAGGTGGCCCGAACCTGGGTAAACTATTGTGTCTCTTGCCCATTTGGTTCGTCGAGCTAAGCCGTGGGATCGGTGGGTGGGCAGACTGGGGAGGACGAGTTCTTCACACGCACCCCAATGTTTGAACCTCTCAAGGGTATGTGGAACCCCTAATTCGACACAGAGTGCATTAAATGCGCCGCTTGATGTTACATCATCGCTTGCCCGGCAAGCCTTGCCGGGCAGTTTTGCCAGCTTTGCGCCTGCTTGCTTGAAATGTCGTAGGACGGATGTCGTATGTGGATATTCCCTATAGAAAGAGGTTGCCATGTGGCAGCTGGCTGCCACTTAGTCATCTTGCGGCTTGACACTACACTGCTCAATGACATGCGTCATGGTGAAGTGGTTTTAATGAGGTGGTTGTGTCTCCGTGAGCCCGGCAGCCCCTCTCGGGGCGTCTTGGAGGTCTTCTTCTGGGGGTAACCCTGTCCTTGCCAGGCTCGCCTGCCCGGCAAAGGAGGCTTTCCTCCTGGTGGTTTCTTACTCATCTGGCTTGGTCTTGGTCCTCTTGATCTACATGTTGGCCTTCTGAGAATCTTGATTTCTTGTACTTCGGCCTGTCCTTACTGCTGTAAACTTGCTCCCGTGCCTATGCACAGTCCAGGCAAGGGACCCAGGGTTTGTTACACCGACAGAAGCCCCCGAGCTTACTCCAAACGCGATGCCGAGTGTCGTCAAGGTAGGTCCTAATAAGTGCACAGGCAGGGGTGCAGAAGAGGCTGGCCTCTTGAGGTCTTCTTTGCTTCTTTATTAATCTTGAGTCTGGGCAAGTTTCCGGTTTCCCCGCGCGTTGTGTAAAGCTAATCGTGTTGGGGCCACTCTTGTAATGGTCCATGAATGACTTTAACCCATAGGGTGGAAACTGCCAATTTACACTTCCCACCACGCCCTTATCCTCAGCCACGTATGTGGCATGCATTGCGCGGGGTAGGTAACGGAGGCGCGTGGCGCGGGAGAGCATCAAGACAGGGGCCCGGCCTTCACGGATTGGCGGAGGAGGGTGGCGGCCGCTTGTTGAGGGAGCGGCTCCCCTCCTCAGCTCGCCTATAAAAGGAAGGGCGAGGGGAGAGTGCCGTCATCCATCTCTGCACTTATTCTCCTCCACCTTCTACTTCCTGCTGGTTATTTGAAGAGAAGAGCCTGGGGCCAGGCCCCGGGCTCCAGCTTGAGGTTGGTGACATAAAATGTTTGTGCTGATGCTTGGGGAGTGAGCCCGGCCCTAGCCTGGAGAAGAGACAGCGGACAAACCTCCCGTGGCGCAGGAGATATCAAGCTTTCCCATTGTGGGAGAATGCTTGCCTCTCTACTTCGGTCGGTTGCCCTCCGGGTAGTGTGGTACTCAGCCTGGGATGGTTCCGCTTGTTGGCTCAGTGACAAGGTTTCTGGCGCCTTCGGTGTTTACCTTGGAGACAGGGCTTGGGATCGTTGGTAATCCCAGTATCGCCCCTCCCGGAGGCCTTGGGGCTGATGTTGACGAGAGGCGCCCCTTCCTACCCGGCAAGGTGGGGAGCAGTGCGCCCCGAGCACCCTGGCCGTCTTGGTCGATCACCGTATCTCCGAGGAAGGCATCGGGCTGGGGTCCTGGCGCTTCTCCGGAGTAGTGGTGAGGGAGAGAAAATGAGGGAAGATTAAGAAGGCGGGTGGCAGGGCATTAGGTCGGAGTATGATGGTGTGGATGCCTTCGCCTCCGATTGGCGACTTGCCGCCTCGTCTTCCCAATCGTCCCCTCCCTCCCCGGCACCATCATCACCAGCCTCTTTGGGTAATAGCCGGGTAGGGATGTTCGCCTCTCCTCGACCAGAGTTCCAGCTGGGCTTTGGTGGATGACTCCACCGGTGCCCAAGCTGGGGCTTCTCACTGGTCCTGGAGGAGGTGACCAGGCGACCGCCGCCTTATTCTCCGTGCCCCTCCTTCGCAGCCTCGCCACTAATAATCTTGTCAGGCCGCGCCTGGCAGGTCGCGGCGAGATCGGGATGGGCCCCTACTTGGGCGCCCTTTTCGTCTTCTCCTCTTCCCACCGCAATACCTGGTGGAGGGTAAACGGAAATAGGGAGATCATAGTGCACTTATCTTTTTGCAACCTTAAACCTGTAGGCACTAGCCAAATCTCTCGAGTCCATGTCTGTGTTTTGTAAGGTTTGCACTTGTATAATCAGCATATTAATGAAAAAGATGAACCTTGCTGGGAACTCGTGCATGTATATGCCCACGCAAAGGTGGAATGCCTCTTTATTTAAATAAAAAAGTTTTTCCCGGCAGGCTATCCTGCCAGCACCCTTTTATTTTGTTGCCAGAGGACTGAGCCTACCAGGCATAAATAAAGGGGCCAGCCCCTACCAACCTCTTTTCACCAAAGGCCACTGCGATCATCCTGGCCAAAGCAACGTTTGAGTCCAAGGATGGGAGCACCTAAGTTTCAAAGAGCGGCGAGGTTTTCTTATGCACAAGTTTCAGCTTACAGAGCACTTAGGGCAGGAGATAGAACTTATCTGTTTCGCTTGCCGGAGGTCACAATGCTGGTTCATCTTCCCAATTTCCGGGAGAGGCTAAGCTCATGGCAGGAACCTGCAACCTCATGCAGATGGAAATGATGCAAGATGCTACCTTATCTATATGCATATGCAATTGCTCATGAAATGCTTACGCAATTCTCTTGAAATGCTTATGCATGCATGTAACTTGTCGAGGCCCCCCAGCGCTTCGATTATTTCTCTGTTGCTCAGGGTTTGCGCCTGGATTTGTACAAGGGGCTACATGCAATTGAGCAGGGCCCGACAGCCGCACCTTACGGGTAGAACTTGCAGAGATGCTCAATATTTCATGAGTTTTGCAACTGAATGCCATCTCCGGTCCCCAGATAGACTACGCCAGGTCTGGTGACTCGAACTACCCAGTAAGGGCCTTCCCACTTCGGTGTCAACTTGTTTGTACCCTTGGCGGACTGAACGCGCCTAAGGACAAGGTCGCCTTCCTCAAAACACCGGGCATGAACCCTGCGGCTATGATAGCGACACAGGGCTTGTTAATAGCGTGCACCACGCGTAGCAACCCCAAGACGGTTATCCTCGAGTAGCACAACACCATCACGCCGGTGCTGATCTTGCGCTACTTCATCGTAGGCAAGCACTCAAGGATACCCATAAATGAGTTCTGTGTGGATAGCTGCTTCTGCCCCATAGACTAGGGAGAAGGGAGTCTTCCCGGTAGCTCGGTTTGGTGTCGTTCTGAGGTACCAGAGAACTACCGGCAACTCGTCGATCCACCGCCTGCCGTGCTTCTGCAGCGTATCAAAGGTTCTTGTTTTGAGTCCTCGTAGCACTTTAGTGTTCGCCCTCTCAGCTTGTCCATTTCTTCTGGGATGTGCGACAGAGGCGAATGAGATCTTTCTTCCGAGGGCATGAACATATTGCATGAAGGCGCGGCTCGAGAACTGGGTTCCATTGTCGGTAATGATCCTTGTCGGGACTCCAAAACGGCACACCAAATCCATTAAGAACTTGATAGCTGACTGAGCAGGCACCTTTCTTACGGCAGCTAATTCGGGCCACTTTGTAAAGTTGTCGATAGCAATGAACAAGAATTCAACGCCCCCGGCAGCTCGGGGGAAAGGGCTAAGGATATCGAGCCCCTAGACCGAAAACGGCCATGACAAAGGATTGTCTGAAGAGCTTGTGCATGTAGGTGGATGTTTTTGGAATGGGACGGGTAGGCTTCACACTTGGTGACTAGCTCAACCGCATCTTGGAGGGTTGTGGGCTTATATAATCCTTGCTGGAATGCTTTCCCAACTAATGCCCTTGATCCAATGTGGGAGCCGCACATGCCTTTGTGTATCTCAGCCAACAGTTCCTTTCCTTCTTCCCTACAGATGCACTTCAATTTTACACCGTTAGGCATCCTTTTGTACAGAGTGTCATCGACAAACTGATACATACTGGCCCTCCGGGCTACTCTTTCAGCCTCATCTTGGTCACCGGGAAGTTCTCTAGTTTGGAGAAAGTGGACTATGTGCCTTGCCCAAGTTGGAGCCTGGGGCTCGGCAATGACGACTAGCGGCACCTCCTCAAGTATGGGGCACGTTCCTTGTTTGCGGGGACCGTAGGCCCGGCTAGAGGGTGCGGTCCCGCAGGTGATGGGGAGTTGTTTCTGGCAGGGTCCCTACCAAGAGCCCTGGGGGGCTCTATCGGGAGAGGCTTACCAGATTCCATCTTTCTCCTTTTCTGGGCCATTGTTGATGGGGATACAGAGGGCTGAGTAAGATGGTGAACAAAAGTTCCTGGTTCCACAGGAAGCTTTTGTGCAGCACACTTTGACACATGGTCGGCTATGCTGTTTACCACACGGGGTACGTGCTCTATTTGAAATCCGTCAAAGCGCTCCTCCAATCTTCTCACTTCCTCAACGTATGCCTCCATCAATGGACTTTGGTAATCCTTGTTGACTTGTCTCACCACAAGGTGTGAATCTCCTCGAATGATAGGCTTCTTAATTCCCAATCCTGCGGCAACCCTTCATATTCTGCTGTATTGTTGGTCACCTCTTCTCGGGCAAAGTGCATCTGGACGACGTACTTCAAGTGTTCCCCAAAGGGGGCCACGAGAAGCACGCCAGCTCCTGCACCTTGCAGGTAAAACGCACCATCGAAATACATGATCAATTCTTGGGGCGCTTCCTTGCCGGGGATAAATGTTTCCAGTATTTCCTCATTACCGGTTGGCGTCCATTCTGCAATAAACTCTGCCAATGCCCTACTCTGAATTGTATATGTGCTCTCAAACTTCAGGTCAAAACTAGACAACTCCAAATCCCACTCCACTATTCTATCGGTAGCCTCAGGGTTTTGGAGTATCCTTTGCAACAGGAAGCGAGTGACAACCATGATCTCAAGGGCTTGGAAGTAGTGGTGCAGTTTCCTTGAGGCCATGACGAGACCAAAGATCAAGTTTTGCACACCAGAGTACCTTGATCTAGCTCCTTGTAGCAAGGAGCAGATGAAGTACATTGGGCGCTGCACCACTTTCTTCCTTGTCGTGTCCTTAGGGTCGCCTTCGATGTCATGCTTCCTTCTGTCTGGATCCTTATCTGGCTCTGTCGTGCCTTGCCCACTCTCCGCTTCTTCCACTTCCCGTTGTGCCACCAAAGTTGCAATAACCACTTGATTGATTGCGGCAAAGTATAGCAGCAACGGCTCCTGTGGTTTGGGGGCAACCAAGGTGGGCACAACGGACAAGTAGGCCATCAACTCTTGCAAAACTGTATCTGCTTTTGGGGTCCACTTCATCGGCTCTGCCTTTTTTAGGATTTTGAAGAATGGCAGGGCATGCTCGGCAGACTTGGAATGAATCTGCCTAGAGCGGCAACGCACCCTGTCAGACGCCTCACATCCTTGACTGTCCTAGGTGCCTGGATTTTCTCAATAGCCTTGATCTTGTCGGGGTTAGCTTTGATTCCCCAATGGGACACAAAGAACCCAAGCAGCTTGCCGGAGGGAACGCCAAACACACACTTCTCTGGGTTGAGCTTCAAGTTGATCTTGCGTAAATTAGAAAATGTCTCCTCAAAATCCTGGATGAGGGTGGCTCTGTCCTTTGTCTTGACCACAATATCATCCATATAAGCCTCAATGTTCCTATGCAGTTGTGGCTCAAAACCAATCTGGACCGCCCTCGCAAAAGTAGACCCAGCACTCTTTAATCCGAATGGCATGCGGACAAAGTAGTACGTACCACATGGGGTGATAAACGAGGTCTTCTCTTCGTCTTCTTTGGCCATGAAGATTTGGTGATACCCAGAATAAGCATCCAAAAAGGAGAGCAAATCGCAGCCTGAAGTGGAATCCACAATCTGATCAATGCGCGGCAAGGGAAATGGGTCCTTCGGGGAAGCCTTGTTGAGATCTGTGAAATCTATGAAAGCCTCCATTTCCTGTTATCCTTGCGAAAGACCACCGGATTTGCTAACCATGTTGGATGTAGTACTCCTATGACCAAACCAGCTGCCTCAAGCTTCTTAATCTCTTCTGCAGTAAACTGCTGCCTCTCCAAGGCATGCTTCCGAACTTTCTGCTTGATAGGTCAGGCATGTGGGCAGACAGCAAGGTGGTGCTCGATTACCTCCCTGGGAAAACAGGGGATATCAGATGGTTGCTAGGCAAACACATCGATATTCACTTGCAGGAAGGCAACGAGAGTGCTTTCCTATTTGTTGTCAAGGGTGGCGCTCATAGTGAAGGTACCATCAAAGCCAGCCAGCCCTGCCAGGACCTTATTCACATGTGGTGCAGCAACCTTGGATCTCTTACTGTTGGAACTATCCGGTAAGTCATCAACAAGCACTGTACACTCCAAAGAGGTATGCTTCTCGGATTCCTTGTTGGCATCCCTGATATCATTTTTCTTTCCTCTGTTCTCCTTGGCGGGAACTGCTGCTGCCGCTGCTTCTGCTGTGACTGCGTGCCAGTACATCTTATCCACGCAAATGATTGTGTCCTTCTCATCTGATGGGATGGAAATGACTCCTACTTGCCCAGGCATCTTCAAGGTGTTGTAGGCATAGTGAGATGCCGCCATGAATTTAGCCAAGGATGGGCGTCCAAGGATCCCATTGTACGGCAGGGGGAGGTCAACCACATCAAACACAATCTTCTCAGTCCGGTAGTTCAATTCTCCCCCAAATGTCACGGGCAACATGATCTTTCCCTTAGGATGACTCCTGCCGAGATTAACTCCTTGAAATGTGCCCGTGTTCTTTAGTTCTTCCTCTCCTATCTAAAGTTTGCTAGTGACCTTTGGGGAAATCAGATTCAACCCAGCCTACCGTCAACCAACATCTTTGTGACTTTGAGGTTGCGAATTGTTGGAGAGACCAACAACGGCAGACATCCTACCGTAGTGGTACAGTCAGGATCGTCCTCTTCATCAAAGATGATGGGCGTGCGTGACCACTTGAGTGGCTTCCGAGCCTCTGCTGTCGGCTCCACGACATTGACCTCACATGCCTACCGTTTGAGTTGTTAGTGAGAGGAGTGCAGGGATGCACCCCCATCAATGCACAGGGTGTCAGTGGCCTTCTGGAACTCCTCCACACTGGTTTCCTCTTCATTCCCTCCATCACTCTCATCATTTCAAGTTTCCTTCTATAGACCCCTGGCAGGTTTTCCTTAGTTCCGGAAGGGTTTGCCGGGGTGATTAGCTTCACCGCCTCGGCCCTTCCCACCAGTGGCATCTGACCTTTTTCCTTATCACGCTTCTCATATTCTGCTCTCTGCCTCTTACAAGATGCTCAACCCGATGGCACTCTTGAAGATCATGGCCCTTGGTCCGATGAATCTTACAGTACGGCCCATCGCCTTTCCCAGCCTTCTCAGCAGCCGCAGCCTCCAGGCAGTCAACGCACACGGCAGCTTCCTTGCCGGGGGGCTTCGGCCCTGGTCTTCTTGCCGATACTGAGCGTGCCCGATCCTTCAACAGTCATCACCGCCTTATCCTTGTGCCTCTTGCAGCGCTTCTAGCTCTTCTTCTCACTGATGGATTTGTCATCATCTTCCGAGTCGATGTTGATGCAATCCTCTTCTCCAGGGAGTTTCCTTCCCTCCTCCATCCGAGCACACTTGTCCAGCAAGCTGTAAAGCTCCTTCGATTTTCATGCCACAACACTTAAGCTAATTAATCATGATAAAATGTGGTTTCACAAAAACTTTTGAGTGTTTTGGTCTTTGCTTGATTTGATTTTTGTGTGTTGGTTGCAAGTGCTCCAAAAATCAAATAAATCCTCCAACTCTTATACTCCTTCTCCGTGATCCAAACCTTTGCCCAATGATCATGCCATGTGTATAGGAAGGAATAGTATTTTCTTACAAATTTGTTTTGGCTAAAAAGTATTTTCTAAAGTAGCTTCTACAAAATCCCATGAACTGAGACTTGAACTACAAGTACTTAATTAAGGGTGTGAAAAATCTTTCAAAAATTATGTTTGAATCCAATTAGATATAGGACTCCCAGAAACCACAAAGATATTATTTTAAAAGTTGTTTTACTATTTTATTTTAAGGCTTTTTCTTAAGGCCAGAAATGGTCTTTAATAGGTTAAAATTATTTTAATATTTCAAAAATATTTGAGAAAATTTAGAGAGACTTAGTGGACATATATGGTCCATATATATGAGTTTCAACACATGGTCATAACCAAAATATTGGTCAAATCCCTCAGAAACCCTTCCGGGACATTTCAAGCTTTTGAAATATTTACATAGGAAATATTATCCATTAAATCCCAGAAAAATCTACCATGTCATAAATGACCTACTTGAGGATCCTACATAGACTCATGTCATGGGGAACAACATAGCACCACCAAACCCTCTCAAAACCATTTCTGTCCTTTTCCAAGTTTGAACTACCCACTGCATGCTTTTCTGCCCAAGGAGCAATGATTAAGGGGCGCACAGACCCATTTTTCTTCCCTGGACAGCAGTTTTCCCTCTCTCTCTCTCTCAACCCTGCCTCTCCTCTAGTGGCTCCCCAGGGCATCCAATGCCCTTGCCACATTGTTTACTCCCACCTGCAGCTACTAGACACAAGTGGACGCGCGAGTGCGTGCGGAAAAGTCGCGGATGCCGGCCATTTGCACGCTCTGGAACCCCTGGCAGAGCACCCGACCATTGACGCCGCGCTCCCGACCACCTCGAGCCTCACCCTCGCGCCAGTCGAGGCACCTCGACATCTGCAACACACCACCGTGCTGTCCCCCTCCTCTCCCCCTCTCTCTCACCTCCAGCAGCGCGTGCCCAGAGCCGCCAGGCTCGGCCTATGCATGCGCGAGCCCGTGGCTCCACCAGGAGCTCTCCCCGCTCTCTCTCCCTTCCCTACACCAACACCACCCTCAGGAGGTCCGCAAATATCCCCGAGCCTCCTCCCGTGGCCACCACGACCATTTCCACGGGTGCCCGCAGGCCACGTCCACGGTGAGCCGTGACCTCGCCATATAGGGCAGCCCCAGGCTTCTCTCTGGAGCCCGTT
Source organism: Triticum aestivum (assembly GCF_018294505.1). NCBI lineage: Eukaryota > Viridiplantae > Streptophyta > Magnoliopsida > Poales > Poaceae > Triticum > Triticum aestivum. The sequence goes on along the minus strand of NC_057794.1, from coordinate 227,722,157 downwards.
GCTCTCTCTCCTTCCCAAGAACCCCCTGACCAACCCACACCTCCTCCCGTGCTCTCCTCTTCCTCCACGCCTGCCACTGCCGACAGCGAGCTCGGGCTAAATTCGTGTTGCCCGAGCCCCCTCCTCCCCACCTCGTCATGCCAGAACATCTCCACCGCCGACGTGGAGCTCCCCCGCGCTCCAAATCCCATTCTCGATGGTCATAGCGTCCAAATCATCCTCACCGGCACCCCGGTCCGCCGCACTTGAAGCTCCTCCTCTTCCCGGGCTCCCCCATGGGAGTGCAGCACATGGACGGGTGCGCCACGGCATGCTGAGTCCGCCAGTGTGTCAGGTGCCGCCAGAGGTGGCCCGTGCCGCTCGGGAGAGCGCCGGCGCCCGCATGGCCTCACCTCCCCTGCCTATGCTCTGTTTGAGTAGGAGGTAGGCGAAGGCCTGAGCGCTGGGTCCCGTGCGCCAGCGACCGCCGGGCGGAACCCGCCCTTTTAAGTGGAGACGGACAGCGGAAGATCCACCTCCCCCAGGCGAAGGTGCACTTTGGCGAAGACGCCTTCGACGTCGCCCTATCACCCACGTGGCCGAGCCGCTGAGCCGGCCCAGTTGCACCTCGCCGTTAAATCCCGCCCAGTGCAAGCTGCCGCCGTTGGAATTTGGCCCATTAGGTATTTTCGTTTACTTTTTCTTTTTCATCAAGATTCAAACTTTCCCAGAGACCTCATTTCAAGTCCAAATCTGATGATTCAAATTTTCAATCACTCAATAAATCAATATTTATTTAATGAGCCATAGTGAACGTTTTTACACTGCCTAGTTTCACCTGGATCTAACAAATAGGTCATTTATACTCCTAAACCAGCTTCAAAAATCCATAGAATATTCATTTGAACTCCAAATCCAGCGAAACCTATTTCTAAATGTTTCTAAAATCATGCCTGATTTAGTGGGTACTTTTACTCATTTTCATAAAAAGGAATTCTGTGGACAACTTGTAGATCCATTAAATCCATCGATTCCATCATACTGAAATGTTCAAAAATATTCACTGATCCAATCCCAATGAAACCACTCTGGTTATTTTTCATATAACCAGAGAAGTCCTAGAAAAGTCAACTTCATATTTTTAGAGCACTTCTATTTTCTGCCTTGTTGTGTTGCTTACTATGATTGTTTCCGGCGTTAGTTGACGAAGTAGACAAAATACTTGGAGATGGACTAGCAGATTTGAAGACTCTGATGAACCAGGCAAGAAGCCCTTTGACCATGTCTATGAAACCCTTTTTATGCATTTCATATAGCACTTTATTATTGTTGCATCGGAATCATGATGAGATGGTAACCACTTTGGTTGGTTGCCTCTGTTACTTTCGTGTTGACACTTGCATTGTGCATGACCCTACCTTCCTATGAGGGTTATGCAGGTCGGAGTAGATAGAATGCTAAAGTAGTTGCTACGCAAGTGGGACAGGGTATATGCATGGTGATGGAGACAAAAGTATTCTCAAAGACTTTTTGAAAACCCCGTCTGGTACCACTAATGCCCCAGGGATATGTTGAGCTAGGTAACCACTTGATAAAGAAGTGGTGTACCGAGGCAAGTGAGTGTGTTGTTTTCGAAAACGGATTGGTTTAAGTTGCGACCGTTACTCCAACCTTACATGTGCAACCACTCTACCCTTATATGGGAAAGGCCATTATTGATTACCTAGTTCGTGCTAACATGGATGCCCCCATTACTAGTGACGGGAGTGGCATGGTCACTCTCGGGACGGGGTCGTGCCAAGTAGGACGGCCATGACTATTTTCATAGGGCACCGGACACACCATTGTTACCCCATGCTTGTGATATGTGATGGATACGGGAGCGTGGCTGCACAAAAAGAATTTATTGTGTGACAATGTTTGGCACGGGGGATGCTACCAATCGAGTGGACTCCTTGTTAGTCATGGGTAGGGAAAGGTAATGATCGGGTGCTTACCCCGGGTACTTGGGGTACCGTGGGTCATGGATGACATGAAGGCTTCCCAGATATTGTGGGTAAAGTGTGCAACCTCTGCAGAGTGTCAAACTATTCGAATATCCGTGTCCACGGTCAAGGACAGTTGGGTAACCGCTCTTGGGCTACGTCCAAATGTTTGCGAAACCTGGTGTTTGGATAAGTGGTAAGAACTACCTGGGTGCCGTCAAAGGACTTGACATGATGATTGAGTTGGATTGTTTCCAACTCTATTTATGCTGATATCTGTAACCTGTTCTCATGGTTACTTGAATTCTCCTGATGCATGTCTTACAAGTTGTTGAACATGTCATTGCACTCAAAACTAGCTTTCTGCAAAATGTCCTACTTAGTGCTATATCATGCATTGTTGTACCTTGTTTTGAAAACACGGGTTGCTTGCGAGTACATTCAAAGTACTCATTGGCTTGCCACTGGTTATTTTATTGGCCAGGTATGAAAGAGCAGGATATAATGAAGAGTACCTTAGTGACGAACATGCGAGCTAGGACGCTTCCCAGTCAGAATGCCTGTAGGGTTAAGGCAGATGGCATGGGTCCACGTTATCGATGAAGATTTTCGCTGCGAAGTTATACTCAAGACTTGACCATAATGGTCATAATTTATGTAAGACGGTATGTATGGATGTAAGACTCTTGTTATTCAGCTTCCGTGTGTTCAGTGAGCATTGATCTCTGGGATCACTGTATACGTGCATTCGGTGATCATGACTTATGAGTCGGGGTCCCCACATTCACACTCTTGGGCAACAACACATTCATCTTGGAATGAATCTTGCGGTTGCACACATTGGACTAGAAGGTAGCTATTACAACTGCTGGATGGATATTTGGGATGTTCCTGTGAACTCTGCTGAATCTCTGCAAGTACTTCCGGAGAGTCTCTCCTTCTTTCTGCTGAAGGAGTTGCAAGTCGCTGGGCCACCCAGGTTCTTGATGGCCGCCAGTGAAGGCGCCAATGAACTCATGGCACAGGTCAGCCCATGACGAAATGGAGTTCTCCGGTAGGTGCATTAGCCAAGACCTCACATTGGACTTGAGTGCCAAAGGGAAGTAGTTGGCGAATACCTTCTCATCTCTTCCCCCGACAGCTTGAACAACAATGGTGTAGATGCTCAGAAACTCTGCCAAGTTTAGCCTCCCATCATACTTCTCGGGTATCTATGGCTTGAACGTGTGGACGGACGGACAACGAACTCACCACAGCTCGCGAGTAAAGGCAGGGCACCCAACCTCGAAAGGTAGGCACCCGCCAACCTCGAGCGTGAGCTCGTCAACATCAGGTCCATCTCACCCATTGGCCCAACGGGGGTCGTCGCGGCGTTGCTCGATGATGATGCGCGCTGACGGTGTCCTGGACTGGGGGGGGTACTCACCATGTCGTCTCCCGATCAGTTGGGTTGGGCCGAGGACCCCCAGGGCCGAATACTCATGGGCCAGTTCGGACAGCCGAAGACATATACGAGGAAGATTCCACAAGACTTGGTGATCAAGACAAGGACTCCTCTCCATTGACGTATTCGACTAGGACTCTTGTTATCCTAGGCCTCTGGTATGTTATATAGGCCGAGGCCAGGCTAGTCGATAGATTATGATATTATTCATCATACCCTTAGGTTTTAGACCACAACATATGATCTTGAGTTAGATCAACTCTGTACTTGATACTCCATCAATATAAACAACAGCAGGACGTAGGGTATTACCTCCATTAAGAGGGCCCGAATCTGGGTAAACATCGTGTCCCCTGTCTCCTGTTACCATTAATCCTTAGACACACTGTTCGGGACCCCCTACCCGAGATCTTCCAGTTTTGACACCGACATTGGTGCTTTCATTGAGAGTTCCGCTGTGTGATCGGCAAAAGGATCGATGGCTCGTTTGTAGATTAACTGCGACATCGACGTCTTCGTCACCGGCTCGACTGGTCACCTGGGCTTGACTGAGGACTGTGCCCTGCCTCCAATCATCATGTTTGGACGAGGGCCTTCATCAACACCAACTCCGATCTCTATCAAGATCATGGAGGAATCGTCGTGGAGCTCGGGGGCTCAACGTCAACATTGCCCTCGGACGACCGTGCTGTTTTTCTGGACAGCGAACGTGTATCCGCCGCCACTGCCTCCTCGAGCATCTCTTTGATGATCCCTTTGGTGGAAATATGCGGAATTGATTGTACAACAACCATGCAAAATTTCGCCGAGTTCCGATGGAGGAATCTCCGGCAATCTACAATATACCGGAGCCGTGTCAAATCTGGACGGGAATCTGGACAAGTTTAGGGAGTGGTCTCCAGCACCTGGCTTGGACATCCTTTGGAAGATCCAACCGTTGATCGGCTGCGGAATTCCTATATATAACACCCCTCAAAATTTCAGCTCGATCCGACCGTCCAAACTCCGGAAACCTTCCGATTAGTGCATTACTTTTTGGGTCTGTTTCCTGCGCGAATACGGATCCGACCCGAATTCATGTTTCTTTATGAACGTGATTGGGACAACCTTCTTAAAGGAATTTGCTCCTAGGGTATTGTGCATTGTTTTTAAACATGTGCCCATAAAATTTTAAGCCTCCTCTGAGGTAATCTTCACTATCATGCTGGTGTCAAACCAGTCCGGCAATATTGCTCCACGGCTGCCGACCTACGCTACACACGTTGTCGCCTTTTGAGCCGAGCTCAACTTCTTCGGATCATCATCTCGGCGAGCGAATAAGAGTTCGGAATCAATAAGGATAAATCATCACCAGCATCGCCACCCTACGGATTACACGGAGCGGGCACACAGGCATCGCCGCAATGTCACTTCATCAAACCGGCATTGACCGCGTTACAAGTTACGACCTGCGTCGGCTTGGCCGCACTATTGCTTCTTCTAGCCGACGTCCATCACGACGTACTGCTTCAAAACCTCGGCTGACACAGCAGCTGCAACGTCTCCTTACCGACCTCCTCCGTCCCCTCGGCTAGACCGAGGGCTTCACCATCTCTTCATCAACTTACTTCGGAGACCCCGACGTCACCACCCGACCAGCTTCATCACATTAGCTATACCACGGGCTTCTCCTCGGTGAGCCAACCTTTGCCAGCATCGCCATGCCACCGCTTCATCACCCATCAGGCAATGGGTGTGCGGATCGAGTCCCAGGTTTGGCAGTAACCTTTCTTCAGATTGCTACAACAAACAAACCAGGTGCTATTAATCCTAGTATTATTTTCTTGCCTGGGTTTATTTTTCCCAATGAATTGTTACTCCGGTTTGTTTCATCATCTGTATACAGGTCTACCAAATGGTGGTCGCATTAACGACGGTCGCGTGGTGGTTCGGTCAGTTTCTACGCATAGTTCGGCGAAACGCCGCATCCGGAACTTGGACCGGCATGTGAATTCAGACTTTGCCACGCCTTCACCGCGTCACACAGACGCCCTGCATCAACATGACTTCGGCGCCAAGCCACATCTCTTTCAATAAATTATTTTTTGCGAAAAGCAACTATCCTTTTTGGACCGCACTATTTTATGTGTGTAGGTGATCGACTTCGACTGCATCACGTTGTCTCTTTGGCAAGCCGACGCCGTCGTCCCAATCGGCGTAAATCGGCTCGCGTGATCACCTTGTTGGTCGTGTTGCCATACCGACGTGTTCGGTTGCCTCGGGGACTCCGGCATCGCCGAGAGAGCTCTACCTCATTGAGTGTTCGGCACATAGGCCATATTTCTTTTATTACTCACTTTGTGTAAATTATTAATTATGCAAGATTTTTTTATTCCTATTATCTCCGGCTTGCACTATTTTCTGTGCACAGGTAGATAATCCGGGCCGGGCAGCATTGTCACGTCAGCGTACCGATGCACCATGTCACCTCGGCTGACCGGGGGCTTCGTCATCACTTCATTAACACACGCTGGGGGCTTCGGCGTCACACTGCTGACCTGCTCCATCGCTGCCGTCGGACTGGGATTTTCACCTCGCCCATCGACTATGCTGTGTCACCACTTAATCAAGTCGAGCTCTTTAGTCGGGCATCTTGGGACCGGCTTGGGGGCTGGGATCTCGTCCCGCCACAATCTCGGCCTGCGTCATCAACATCGAGCACATTAACTAGCTAAGTCGCTTTCATGCTCAAAAACTTTCGGTTTTAATTTGTTTTCCCTTGGTTCGACCAAGCATTATATTTCCTTGTCAAAACTTTGTTTGTGTCACATAAATTCGAATACCCCATTTATTTGGGGGGTCCCTTGATGGAGCTTTTCGTCTTGCATATGATTATACTTGTACGACTTCGTTCCTTGTTCGTGTATTATGCCACAATATGCATCATATTGACCTAAGCGATTTGCAAGCTGGGTTGCCTGGCTCCTGTGCTTATCCCTACGTTCCCGATTGTTCGGCTAGGGAGTAAAGGGAGGACCCCTGCGATTGTCACGACCGAGTCATCCGAGCTCTGACCTTAGACTGGGTGAAGCCGAAAGCTAGCACTCTTATTGTTTTCAATCATGGTCGGCACACAACGGAACTCATGAGTACAAAAAATCTATTGCACAAGTCTCATAGTAATAATGAGCACCGAAGAAAGGTATCGGTGGGGGTACTATTTTCTTCGAAGATGCTTCTTACACTTCGTCAGTAATATAGCATAAGTTCCCTGAGCGCGCTTTGTCTGTTACAGCCTTATGGCCTGATTGCCTAGTCATCGGAAACATCGTCGATACTCTCGACAGGTGGAGTACATGACACTTTTCGGCCCTTGGCCGAAGAGGGAGAAGCCGACGGTCGGTTAAGACGCGTTTAAAGTTTAGGTGAACACAAATATGATAAAAGTACTTTGGTACATACAAGCATTATACATAAAATTCCTTTACCCAAGTCAGTTGGGGGCTCTTCAAATTTATATGAGCTGTTTTATAGTAAATTTGTTTTCTTCTTGGTCGTTGCAAAGTCTTTTTCTACTGCTACTTTTTCGACGCGAGTGTGTGGTCAATAGCCAGATAACCCATTTTCTCTGTAGTGACCGCTCGAGTTTAGTTCGCTAAACTGGTCTAACGAGCAGCACTCTGCCTTCGGGATAGGAGACTGCAGCCGTAGGCTGGCCCGCTTGAGGTCTTGAGATCGGATGTGTCATGTTAAAGCACGACAGAAGCACAATTTTTTTCCCAATTTTCGGATTGGCACCGAACACTTGATCTTGTTCGGACGTCAAGTTTTTACTGAAATTTTTTGGTTTTCCAAGCTTATGGCACTTTTAAACTATTTGTGTGTTTTCAGCACAAGTCTCGCAGTGCAATGCCGGACACCTTTAGAGATTCGGCAAAAACATTCTCGGATATTGTTTATATGCATCAGTTTCAAATTGTGTCTTCGGTCAATAGTTGGGTTGCCCGGCTCCTGCGCTTGCCTCCTACGTTCTGCTTTGTTCGGCTAGGTGTGCAAAGGGAGAACCACTGTGATTGTGCTTCCAGCTCACATGGTTAAGCACCTCAGTGGAGAAAGCCGAAAACCGACTGTCACAATAAGCGTAAACTGGTCAGTGATCCGATGACTGTGTTAAATGACGGGCCATTCATAACAATGGCCGAAGTGTTTATGGCTTGACCTCGACTATCGTTGAACACTACCGGGGGCTATTAACTGGCCTCCCAAACTAAATCGTTAATATTTTGCTCTTACATTAGAGCTGAGGTTTCATGATCATGCTTAGCATGACAACCCAAAGAAAGGAACCGATAGCGGGACTTTTTTCTTTGGAAGACATTTCTTATGTTAAACAGTAATATAACATATCTCTCTGCGTACCTTTGTTTATAAAACGGTATGGCCAGATTGCCTTGTTTGTCGTAAATCTTTGCTATCATAAAGGCTTTATAAAGTAGGACAAACACTCCTGGGCTACTAGCCGAGGAGGTGGAAGCCGATGGTCGGTTATCAAAGTTTTTTACAATGTGGATCCGAGCATTAATGACATAAAGTACTTGGATACATAGAGTCATTACACATTATTTGTGATTTTACTATGGATATCGATCCTTAATTCAGCCACCCGTGCCCGCATTAAGGCTCGGGGGCTACTAGGCTTCGGGCTTATTATTTACAAATATTAAAGGGGCACATCGATCCCCTGATCTGGTGTTACCACCCGACCAGTGTTTCGGGGGCTACTGCATTGCCTATCCAATGTAGAAAATTTTAAGTGCAATACAGTTTCCAAGGAGATTATGATTCTCAGGTTGGTCGGCCGCACCCAACCTGAGTCTCGAAGACTGAGCACGCCGCTTTTTGTATGCCGAAGTGTTCTGCCGAGCTAGGACTTGACCCTCAGGCCGATTTTGCAAATCAACCTGAGTCTCAGCGGCTACTGGGATCAGCGGTCTTACGTCATCCTCCAAATGCATCTCGGGTTTTAAACCGATACACACCTTGAGGACTACTTGCTATATATCTCGACAGAGAATAAATTGCACCAATCAAAAATACTGACAAAAAATCAGCCCACAGTCGGGGTGGTGCACCACCTCGGAAGCAGACCGGCATAAAGCTCGGGCACTAGTGGCTGGCTCCATAGAGGGCATTTCCGGCATTAGGCTCGGCTAAACTCCTTCAACTTTTTTGAGCCAAGGTGATCTATGACACCTTGGATATAGTTCAGCGTTGAAGAACAGATACATTCCGGCATTGGAGCCTGGGTGCAGTTTGGCGTTGGAGCTCGGCTGTAACAATACTCTTATGCAATCCAGTGTTGGAGCTCGGATACATTCCGGCGTTGGAGCTCGGCTGCGAAAGATAAATCGGATATAGTCCGGCGTTGGAGCTCGGACGCAAGAGGGCGCTGCCACCCGGGAACAACTTCAAACCTGAGGTGTGGCATAAAAATAACAAGGCATTGATAAAGACCGAAGACTTAAAGGGCTCCTCGGATACCCAACGTGTGAGATCTTCAGATTTAGCTCGGCAATCCTCAAGATAGAAGATGGGAAGATTTGTTGAACCAGTTTTCAAGACCGACGACCGAAGACAAAGAACAGTTCAAAAGAATCGAGGAGCATCCCCAGCTTGAAGACCGGTTCAAGGGGCTACTGATGGTGTCCTGGACTGGGGGTACTCACCACGTCGTCTCCCAATCAGTTGGATTGGGCCGAGGACCCCCAGGGCCGAATACTCATGGCCCAGTTCGGACAGCCGAAGACATATACGAGGAAGATTCCACAAGACTTGGTGATCAAGACAAGGACTCCTCTCCATCGACGTATTTGACTAGGACTCTTGTTATCCTAGGCCTCTGGTATGTTATATAAGCCGAGGCCAGGCTAGTCGATAGATTATGATATTATTCATCATACCCTTAGGTTTTAGACCACAACATATGATCTCGAGGTAGATCAACTCTGTACTTGATACTCCATCAATATAAACAAGAGTAGGACGTAGGGTATTACCTCCATTAAGAGGGCCCGAACCTGGGTAACATCGTGTCCCCTTTCTCCTATTACCATCAATCCTTAGACGCACAGTTCGGGACCCCCTACCCGAGCTCTGCCGGTTTTGACATCGACACGCGCGTCTCCCCTCCGTCTATCCTCCGGGGCTCTCCATTGGCCTGGGTGTGCTCAAGGATCAGAGGATGCCATCGATATGTCGTCAGGTTCTTGGTTCTAGCACACTCACGCTGGTTACCGTGGTGGGGACTGTACCGTGGGGGTGGCCCCTTCCATACGGGCAGCAACACAAGCCGTCATAGTTTCTTGGCGAGGCCGTGGTGGGCTAGCTCACTGCGAGCCCCAGCCTTGGTGAAACTGAGCAGACTCTGGATGGTGGCTCGTCGTTCGTCCATCTTCTCGGCCGCTGGCGGAAACCTCAGTAGCAGCAGAGCCCGCGTCATGGCTTCCATGGCAGTGCTTGGCATAGGTGATGATGATGTGGACTGCACCGTCGCTCAGCTCCTGATGGTGCCAGCGGTGATAGCACCATGTCCTTGTTGTTGTGAAGCAGCCACCTGAATGGTATGGTGACATGGTGAAGGCGCTTGAGGGCCATCGGCTCCATTGGGCGCAGTGACCTGGTCGACTCGCCCCAGGGGAGGTGCACGTGCCGCGGTCGCTCCCGTGGTGGGGGCGGACGGAGGGTGGCGATTTGACCCGGACCGGGTGCCATCACTGTGGTTTTCCCTGTCGACGAGAGGAAGGGGTCGAATTGAATAACTCCTTCGCCCGTACCTGATGTCACTTGAAGCTACGTCGGTATTTCCCCAAAGAGGAATGGATGATGCAGCACAAAGGCGGTAGGTATTTCCCTTGGATTTGGAACCAAGGTTATCAAACCAGTAGGAGAACCAAGCAACACAACGTAAACAGCCCCTGCACACAGATAACAAATCCTCTCAATCCGACGTGTTAAAAGGGGTTGTCATTCCCTTTCGGGTAACGGTGCCAGAAATTGGTGCGTGATGGGAGAAAGGTTGTAATAGATTGGATAAATTGATCACAAATAAAATAAAGTGCAGCAAAGTATTTTTGTATTTTTTGTATTAATAGATCTGAAAATAAAAGCAAATAAAAATAGATCACAAAGGCAAATAATATGAGAAAGAGACCCGGGGGCCGTAGGTTTCACTAGTGGCTTCTCTCCAGAAAAATATCAAAGCGGTGGGTGAACAAATTACTGTTGGGCAATTGATAGAACTTCAAATACTCATGAAGATATCCAGACAATGATCATTATATAGGATTCACGTCCAAGATTAGTAGACCGACTCTTGCCTGCATCTACTACTATTACTCCACACATCGACCACTATCCAGCATGCATCTAGTGTATTAAGTTCATGGAGAAACGGAGTAATGCAATAAGAACGATGACATGATGTAGATAATATCTATCTATGTAGAGATAGACCCCGTCTTTTGTCCTTAGTAGCAACGATACATACGTGTCGGTTCCCTTTCTGTCACTGGGATCAAGCATCGTAAGATCGAACCCACTATGAAGCACCTCTTCCCATTGCAAGATAAATAGATCAAGTTGGCAAAAAAAACCCAAATTTCAGAGAAGAAATATGAGGCTATAAGAGATCATGCATAAAAGAGATCAAAGAAACACAAATACTATCATGGATATAAAAAGATAGATCTAATCATAAACTCAAAGGTCATCGGATCCCAACAAACACACTGCAAAAGAGTTACATCATATGGATCTCCAAGAGACCATTGTATTGAGAATCAAGAGAGAGAGATGAAGCCATCGAGCTACTAACTATGGACCCGAAGGTCTACAAAGAACTACTCACGCATCATCGGAGAGGCACCAATGGAGGTGGTGAACCCCATCCGAGATGGTGTCTAGATGGGATCTAATGGTTCTGGACTCTGCGGCGGCTGGATCAATATTTCATCGACTCCCCTAGGGTTTTGGGAATGTTGGGGTATCTATAGAGCAAAGAGGCGGTCCCGGTGGGATCCGAGGTGGGCACAACCCACCAGGGCGTGCTTGGGCCTCCTGGCGCGCCCTGGTGGGTTGTGCCTCCCTCGGGGCACCCCCAGGTGCAGCCAGGGCCTGTTGTGTTCCTTCTGGCCCATAAAAATTCTCCATAAAGTTTTGTGTCATTTGGACTCCATTTGATATTGATTTTCTGCGATGTAAAAAACATGGAAAAACATCAACTGGCACTTGGCACTATGTTATTAGGTTAGTACCAAAAAATGATATAAAATGACTAGAAAATGATTATAAAACATCCAAGATTGATAATATAACAACATGGAACAATAAAAATTATAGATACATTGGAGACATATCAGCATCCCCAAGCTTAACTCCTACTCGTCCTCGAGTAGGGAAGTGATAAAAATGAAATTTTTTATGTGGAATGCTGCCTAACATGTCATATCATATTTCTTTCTTTATAGAATTTACATTTGGACTTTTATATTGTTCAAAACAATAGTCTAGTTTTTACATGATAATTTAAATACTCAGGCATATCAACAAGCAACCATGTCTTTCAAAATATCAATGCTAAAATAAGCTATCCCTAGCCCATCATGCTCAACCATTGATCCATTCATGAAACAATCTCGCATATTAGCTATGTCCAATACTCAAGTACGATCATATTGCCTCCTAGTTGGTGCTTTTATAATAGAAGATGGAGACTCAAATTCAAAATAAAAAATGCATAAAGTAAAAGAAAGGCCCTTCATAGAGGGAAGTAGGGATTTGTAGAGGTGCCAAAGCTCAGAGCGAAAAACTTAGAGATAAAAACATTTTGGGAGGTGTATCCATCCCACCAACGAAAATGACTTAGAGTTCCCAATACTTTCCATGCTTAGATATGTCATAGGCGGTTCCCAAACAGAAAATAAATTGTATTCCTTTTTCCACCATAAAGTAAATTCATTTTTTGCATTTTGGTGCTGGGCATCCCTAATACCTTTGCCTTACTCTCGTGCAATGACAAGTGAATAAACACTCATCTTGAGAATAACACATCCAGCAGGAAAATATTAGCCACCTCTCACCGCTCCGCGAGCGAAACAAACACACAAAAGAGAAGTTTATTTTTGAAAATTAGAGATGGCACATGCAAATTTGCTTAGAACGGCAAAAGAATACCGCATATAGGTATATATAGTGGACTCATGTGGCAAAACTAGGTTAAAGGTTTTTGGATGCACAAGTAGTGATCATACTTAGTGCAAAATGAAGGCTAGCAAAAGATTGGGAAGCGACCAACCAAGAAATGAATAATCGCATAAGCGAGCATTAAGCATAACTAACACCGAATAATGCACCATAAGTAGGATATAATATCATTGCATGACTATTGACTTTCGTGCTTGCATAGGGAATCACAGACCTTAACACCAATATTCCTACTAAAGCATAATTACTCATCAGGATGACTCACCTATAACATCATCATATCTCAAAACTATTACTAAGAATCAAGTTTATTGTGTCCAATGATCTTCATGGAAGTTTTTAGTATATCCTTCTTGGATATCTATCACTTTGGGACTAATTTTCATGTGTTGCTTTTGACAAGCTTAAACAAATATAAGTGAAGATCATGAGCATAATATTTCTTTCTCTCCTATTAATTTAAGTGAAGTAAGAGGGAATTTCTTGAAAAATTTACAACTCTCAAATAAATCTATGTGAAGCAAGAGATCATTTCTTCAAAAATACTAAGCACATCGTGCTCAAAAAGATATAGGTGAATCACTAGAGCAAGTCCAAGGAGGAGAAGGAAGCGCCAACAAGAAGGCAGCAGCTCCCAGGCGACCCCGTGCGCACGGGCCCCTCTGACCCCGTGCCCACGAGCCTCCCGGGCTGGCGGTCCTGAAGACCCTATAAGCATGGGCCTGTATCGTGCCCACGGGACCCCCGTGCCCAGGGCCTCCCGGACCCCGTGCGCACGGACTCAATCGTCAGGTCTCTGGATGCCCCGTGCGCACGGACTCCACTTACCCCATGCAAAGGGGGCCCATGTGCGTGGCTGTTGGGCTTGGCACTTGTATCCCCATCTCGTCCCTACTTACCCCTTCATCCCTTGGACCTATATATACGCCCCTTCCTCCTCCATTTAGGGTTAGCTAAGAATAGATCTAGATATTAGAGCTTATATCATGTACCTCCCCTTGTGGGATTCCTCTTGAGAGAGAAGACTCCATTGGAGTACAAGACCTCCATTGGAGAAGATCCCTAGTGGATAAAGCCCCCATCTAGGGAAGGATCTATCTAGATCATCAAGCCCTCATCTCCTTCATAGGATTTGGGATGAACTCTATCGTGTATCTTGTTTCCCTTTGATTGTTCATGTACCTTGTGGATCTTGTGTGTTTGTTCGTCTAGTGGATGTGTGATTGGACTTGTTCTTGAGTGTTCCTCTTGTTTTCCCTCTTGTGTTCATCTTATTCTTGGGGATTCTCCCTCCAATTCATGAAAGATCTCCACTTAGGGTTCCACCCTACAACATCTTTGTAGCAGAGCCATGGTTTCTCACGAAATTGGAGCCCCCCTTCTTAGTTTTCTAGCCTAATTTTGCTTGTTCTTGCCCAATTACGAAAATCCCCACAAAAAGAGCCATACCAATTTTTTTGTGATTTGAAGTTTCTTGTGAGTTTTTGTTGATTTTGATCTGTGGATCCGATGTATAGCAAGTAGATCTACCCCCCTCTTGCGTCCCCGTACCCAAATTTTTCTTTCCCCTTCGAATTTGACAAGAAAATCGCAAAATTTCTGCCTACCCCGTGCTCACGGGCCCCAGCGTAGTCCCAGGTGACCCCTTGCCCTCGATACGTGTACCATGCACATGGGACCCCGTGTCCACGGGCCATGGACCCCGTGCGCACGGCCCTCCCAGAATCAGCCGCGTGCACTTTATGTTTTCGGCCATAACTTCCACTCCCGAACTCCGATTTGGGTCTTCTTTGGCTCGTTGAAAAGCTAGAGACGTGCCCGAGCTGCTCATCTTGGTTTTACCACCATTTGACTCCATCAAATTTTGTCCATTTTTGCATCTTTTGCATAGGCCTTATGCCATAACTTTTGCACCACCACATACAACTTCCGCAAACTAACCCATTTTGGTTCTTAGTGCATTTGTGGTTGTTTGAGTTGTGATTTGAGTCTCCTAAGGTGTTTGGGCTACTTAGGGAAGGTTACATATTCATCCACCACCAGTGACTTGTATCGGTCCATCGACTACATCCACCACGAGCTTCCACATCGACGACGACCATCCATCCTTTGAGACCATCTTCAACCGGAAGCAAGGCCGGTTACACCCGACTTCGTGAAAGGTTAAGTGTGACGAAGGTATCCATTCCATCATAAAAAAAATCCTTTTGTGCCATTACATCTTGATAGCCCCGCCATCTTTGTGAATACCTTCATACCTATTGAGACTACCTATCAGAGTATTGACGGGCTTCGCAAAAACTTGTGCACCATAGTGATACGATATCATATTGTTGCGTCATTGGATATATCATATAGTGCAATTGCTTGCTCCCGTGCATATCTTGTGATACTTATCTCATGTGTTTGGTTGAGGCTCATTAAGCATTGTGGAAAGGAAGAGGAAAGTCCAAAAAAAGCTTTTAAGCAAGAAAAGAATGATCATAAGCTTATAAGCAAAAGAGAGTTGAGCATGAAAAGAGATACTTGTGCACGAGGATACATGGAATAGGAAACATTTAGCTTGCATACATATAGGTTGGTGCCAAGTGGTGAATCGTGCCCAAGTGTGCAATCAATCTAGTGCTCTCCTAGTGTTTGTGCAACACGAGCTTAGTCTTCATTAGGCAATTTTGCATTGCTCATCCCTATAGTTGCACAGGCCCCATTATCCCATCGTGTGTCTTTCTTTATTGCCCTCCTCTATATTTGCTATCACTTGCTTTGCATTTTGAGTCCTTTGGATTTATTTCAACATTAAAAATATCTTGGACTTCAATTTCCATGAAATTTGTGCCACTTGTCCTAACCAAGCCACTCGATAAGCTTTTACTTGTAGGTGTGAGTGAACAAGTCTGGTACTAATTCCACTATTCTTTCATCTCACATTGAGTGATACGAGA
The DNA here is from genome assembly GCF_018294505.1 of Triticum aestivum. Taxonomy (NCBI): domain Eukaryota; kingdom Viridiplantae; phylum Streptophyta; class Magnoliopsida; order Poales; family Poaceae; genus Triticum; species Triticum aestivum. Next base: position 227,706,567 of record NC_057794.1, on the reverse strand, counting down.
TACATCCTCAATGTTGGGAAAAGGTAGCTTGGTATTGTTTATCTCATTTCCTACTCACCTTTGCTCGAGTCTTGTGATGGATAGGCAAAGACATCATCTCCGGTCTACCACCATGACGACGAGTTCGATGCTATGAAGAACTTCATCGACGCCAAGATGGACAAGAAAATGGAGGCGATCAAGGCCCTCATCAAGAACCGCAAGTGGTCTTCCTCATCTTCGAGAAGACGCTCAAGTGCAAAGACTCCTAAACTACCATCTCCGGTGAGTACACACAAGCATCGACATCGACATGACCATGAAGATCGAGCTTCAGGACACGCGTTGGCTGCTCTGCCAACCCCGTGCACACGGGCCCTCGACCCCCGTGCACACGGCCTCCTGCATCCCCGTGCACACGGGCTCTACAGAACCGCGACATCAACTACAAGGCTTCAGCTTCTTCAACACAGTTGGCATCTTCGCTAAGTGACTTCAAGGCATCTCCTCCTTGGACGTACGGCATCTTCTCCTACTCCACGAGCTCAACTCCACTACCTCCACGAGATACTTTGACTTCACCGACGACGATGAGTGTCCAATCTTTGGGCCTTATTACCCCGAAGAGTACCTCGAGTGGGAGTGCAAGATGGACGACTACCTCAAGCTGCACAAAGTACCCTTCGACGATCAAGTGAAGTGCGCCACAAGTACCTTCCACGACTATGCATCGACATGGTGGCTTCATAGACCTTTAACAAGCTTCACCATGACATGGCCCATGATGAAGAAAGCGATGAGGTGAGAATTTGTGCCTTCCACCTACACGGAACATCTTCAACACCAATTGGAGAACACCATACAAGGATCCAAGTCCCTCCACGAGTACTTCAAGAACATGAAAGAAGCCTTGCGACGTGCCGGTGTGGACGACCCCATTTGGATGAAGTTCTACATGATGGGATTGAACAACGACATCTCCAAGACTATCTTCCTCGAGAACTACAAGACCCTTGACGACAACTACATCGGTGCTCTCAAGGCGGAGCAAGAACTCATGAAGGCCAACTCTACTCGACCCCGAGCTCACTTCGCACTGACCATGCTACAAGACGGCAAGAGTGATGATGTGCCATCTTCGGCCTTCATCCACGACGAGAGTGATGATGTGCCATCTTCGGCCTTCATCCATGGTGATGACTACGAGACGGTTGAGCATGGGACTTTCCCTTCGACCACGGCGACATATGATGACTTGAGTGACTTGTGCCACCATATTGAGAGTGAGAGTGACTTCACCACTAGCCCCATATATGACGAGTTGCCACAACTCCCATGTGAGGAGAGCCACAACCCCCACCACTTGAGTGAGATGAGTGACTCCACCATATGTGAGTTTGAGTGCACCTATTTTGAGGGAGTAAGTGAGGCACCACATAGAGAGAGTGAGGTAGTTGATGAGGCATATGAGGTCATTTTGCTTTCTAACAACTTAACCTCTCCCTCTATTGTGTCTTCTCCTTTGGTGCTAGGTCCCATATATGATGACGCGCCGATCCTCGATGACTCCGTCCTTCCTTTGGACATGACGATGGCCATGGTGGACTATGATGCACCCCCCACATGGTTCCATCAAGATGAAGATGATGACCACCATTTGGTCTTCGCCACCTCACCTACACCACTTGAGTGGAATGAACAAGGTAACATAGGTGAAGGTGATGCTCTAGTCCCACTAGTGGACTATCATGACATTGATTGCTTGCATGATGTTGATCCCCTATTGCTATAAATGCTAGTATGATTTCCCCATGCGATGATTTACCCATTTATGATGAGTTTGATGATTGCCATGTGGAGTCTATTAGTTGTGATGCCATGTTGCATATGATCACTTGTGATAATTCTCTTGGTCACATCATGTTTGCCAATTCGCTTGACTTGTCATATGCTATGCATGAGATCAATCATATGCCATATTTGCAATCTCTTCATAGTGACTATGCATATGATATTAAAATAAACCCAATTTGCACACATGGCATAGATGACAAGCCTATGGTTATTGGCATTTGTTTCTCCTGTGATGATATTGACATGCTTCCTTTGCATCATTTATCTCATATGCCATGCCATAGACACCTAGCTTTGGATATGCATTGTTTTGGATGTTGTCCATTTTTCCATATGATGTTTCCAATATTGCTCATGAGGAGACCCCCATAGTTTCCTCATACATTTTAGGAGATTTTGATTCACCCCATTCATTGCATGATCCCAATACTTGTGTGCACCATATGCTCCCCATGAATAAAAATGCTATTGATGTGCCATATACTTGTTTTCTCAATTTGTGTCCCCATCGTGTTATACATAACAACTACTCTTTCATGATGGATGACATGTTCATATACCATGCATCCAATTTCTTCAAGCAATGCTTATCTTGTGCTAACTCTGACGTGCACATACACATCATGATGGATGATGTGTACATTTACCATGCACTTCGTTTGTGTCTCTTTTGTGTAGGTACCTATGAACACTCGTCAACCTCACAATCCCATGAGTTGATGAAACGAACTCTAGAGAGCAATGATGACTTGGGATCCCGTGGATTGTCCTTACCACCACTCCCTTCGCGTAAAGACTTCGCGCATCTCTTCTACACAACTCTCACATGGTTATGGGTTATTTACCACTTCTCACTTTATGCCCATATTGCCATGTTAACCTTGCACGATATTATCATTCCTATACCTTTGCCATACATTTCTGACCCATGCTTTGCATTACACATGTTTCTTGATTCACATACTTGTATGTGTATTTGCAAGCTTGGTGGAGATATTGCTTGTTATTGCCATGTTCCATTTGTGCCCCATGCCTATGATGATACTTTGATCTCGCTTTGTGTTCGTGCTTGCGATATGTCATGTGCATTGCCTATGCATATTGTTTGCTCACATGACATGATTGCAATGAAATCCTCTAGGGTGTTGCATCTTCGCTCCACTAGATTGCATGACATGATTTATATGCTTGCTTATGTTGCATCACCGATGACTCATACTTGCTCATTTCTTGTGGTTGATGGCATCCATTTCCATGCTTTGCACATGATTGACTTGATTGCCTCACACATATTGAACAATTGCTCCTTCTTTTGTGTTGAGTGCCATGGTATCTTCACTACACCATATGCACATTATGCTTGGATTGTCTTGCACTTGCCCCATGTGTTTCGACATCTCATTATATTTGGTGTTGTGAATGATTCCTATGCATACCATAGACCATTTGTTGAGTGCTTTATGCATGCTTGCTATGACCATGAGGTAGATGCTTGTTCACTTGTCACGCATATAATCATCTTCACCTCCCATTTGCATGCTTGTTTGCATGATGTCCTTGATTGTGCTCAACTTATATGCTTAAATGCCATGCAACCCTTGTTTGTCAAACCATATGCTATGCTAGATGACAAAACTTGTTGGGTGAATCACCTCTTGAATGCTTGGTTTTGCTCTTATGCCAACCACATTTGTTTTTCCAAGTGCTTGTTATCTTTGCTCCTTTTGAAGGAATTACAAGACGGTGCGACATTGGAGAGTGCCCACTTGAAACTACAAGATGATGAATGCTTGGTGATCGTCCACTTCTACACGGCAACATCATCTCTTTCCCATGGTGATTTGGATTTCGATCCGAGGTCGGATCTTTCCCAAGGGGAGGGGATGATGCGGAGCACCCTATGGACATCACCATGTCAAGAGTCCATTTATCAAGTGACACGTGCCACATCTACTTCATACATACAAAGGTGAATCATCTCCTTTACACGTGTCCACTTGTACCTTTCAAGGATGGTATACTACTTGACCCCTCTCTCGTGTGCATACATAGGTGTGAGCGGAGCTACACATTCATCGAGGAGGATTCCCAGAAGAAGAGAATATCTACACCATCCAAGAGGGAAGCCTGGAAGCGAAGAAGGAAGCGCCAAGAAGAAGGCAGCAGCTCCCAGGCGACTCCGTGTGCATGGGCCCCTCCGACCCCGTGACCACGGGCCTCCGAGGCTGGTAGTCCTGAAGACCCCGTAAGCACGGGCGTGTACCATGCCCACGGGCCTCCCGGACCCCGTGCGCACGGGCTCATGCGTCGGGTCTCTGGATACCTCGTGCGCACGGGCTCCACTTACCCCGTGCACATGGGGCCCCCTGTGCGTGGCTATTGGGCTTGGCCCTTGTATCCCGATCTCGTCCCTACTTACCCCTTCATCCCTTGGACCTATATATATGCCCCTTCCTCCTCCATTTAGAGTTAGCTAAGAATAGATCTAGATATTAGAGCTTAGCTCATGTACCTCCCCTTGTGGGATTCCTCTTGAGAGAGAAGACTCCATTGGAGTACAAGACCTCCATTGGAGAAGATCGCTAGTGGATAAAGCCCCCATCTAGGGAAGGCTCTATCTAGATCATCAAGCCCTCATCTCCTTCATAGGATTTGGGATGAACTCTACCATGTATCTTGTTTCCGTTTGATTGTTCATGTACCTTGTGGATCTTGTGTGTTTGTTAGTCTAGTCGATGTGTGATTGGACTCGTTCTTGAGTGTTCCTCTTGTTTTCCCTCTTGTGTTCATCTTGTTCTTGGGGATTCCCCCTCCTATTCGTGAAAGATATCCACTTAGGGCTCCACCCTACAACACAATCCACCACACCACACTGGAGTAGGGTACTACACCACATCGGTGGCCTGAACCAGTATAAACCATGTGTCCCTTGTTCTTCAAGTTCGATGTGCTAAGCCTTGGGATCGTGAGGGAGTGGGTGAGCTAGGGAAGGGAGAGATCTTCGTGCGCACCCCAGTGTTCGAACCTTGAGGGTTTTGCCGAAACCCGAAATCCTACAAACACACTTTGCCATAGCCCTGTCCCCCCAGGGCCATGGCTTTTTCTATCCTCGCGAGACACTCTCGAGCGAGCTTGTGATTTGTGCATCTTCTTAAGTCCGTGCGCCCCGGGTACCGCGACGCGATGGACTAAGCCATGACCAGCCCACGCCTGAGAGCTTGCGCAAGGAAGAACAGGACACCCAACAAAAATTTTTCTAACAATTCTGCAGCTTCACGATGTCTCCTGAGGCCAGCGACCCCTAAGTCAGCAGCAAGGGGGCCTCATGATATGCTGGAGGGCGCGCCATCGCGAGGTGCGAGGCTACCGCGAGGGTATCAAGCTAAGTTATCCTACCGCACCTACCCAGAACATGAACATCGTGATATACATTAGAACAATAAGCATAGCATAGTTGCATCAGTACCATGGTTCATTACACGCCCCAGCAGGGCCCTCTACTTTTTTCAAAATGCAGGAGAAAGGAAAGGCTAAGCAAAAGTGGCCCGCGCGACCACAGCAGCTCCCGAGGCCAGGCTCCGGAGGCCCCCCGGGCTCAGCCCGAGCCTTCCTCCAGCTTCACTGGAGCGCGGCAATGAGATGATCCGCCACCTTCCTCGAAGCGAGACCAGCAACATGGCGGCTAGTCCTCGCCGCTGCTACTTGCACTCTCACTGGAGGAGCCGCCGTCGCCGCCAAGGGAGAGCTCACCCTTGGCGTTGTCGCGGCTGTCGTCAAGAGCAAGCTCATTGTCGTTGCAGTCGTCTTCGGGGTAGCACCCTGCGTGATGGCCGTCTTCCCCAAACACCCTCATGTAGAGGGTTGCGACACCGTCGTACTTGAAGTGGAGGGTGCACCTCCCGCTTTGGCCGTGCGCGCAGGCAAACGCTTGCCAGCCGCGGGCCAAGGACACTTTCCCGGTGGTGGAAACTTTGACCCCGACCCACGAAGCCTTGCTGCAACAGCCATCAGCCTGCAGCCAGAGGCTATCAGGCCCTACGGCCGGCATCTCACCCGTCGTCGGTGTCAAAATCGGCGGATCTCGGGTAGGGGGTCCTAAACTGTGCGTCTAAGGCGGATGGTAACAGGAGGCAGGGGACATGATGTTTACCCAGGTTCGGGCCCTCTTTATGGAGGTAATACCTCATGTCTTGCTTGATTGTTCTTGATAATATGAGTAGTACAAGAGTTGATCTACCATGAGATCAAAGAGGCTAAACCCTAGAAGCTAGCCTATGGTATGATTGTCTGTTGTCCTACGGACTAAAACCCTCCGGTTTATATAGATACCGTAGGAGGCTAGGCTTACACAAGGTCGGTTACAAAGAGGAGATATACATATCCGTATTGCCTAGCTTGCCTTCCACGCCAAGTAGAGTCCCATCCGGACACGGGACGAAGTCTTCAAACTATTATCTTCATAGTCCAACAGTCCGGCCAAAGGATATAGTCCGGCTATCCGGAGACCCCCTAGTCTAGGACTCCCTCAGTAGCCCCTGAACCAGGCTTCAATGACGATGATTTCAGCACGCAGTGTTGTCTTCGGCATTGCAAGGCGGGTTCCTCCTCCGAATACACCATTGAAGATCTTGAATACAAGGATAGTGTCCGACCCTGCAAAATAAGTTCCACATACCACCGTAGAGAGAATAATATTTCCACGAATCTAATCTGTTGACACGTTTTGACAGCATGACATCATGCCATGGCCCGGTTTTTATTCGAACCGCTTTTCTTAACCAGCTCCGCACATATCGCGAGGCGGTTTTCTTGACACGTCTTGTCAAAGCAGAGATCGTGTTCCCCTTATCACGGGATTCTCATCAATACGGATGTGGGTAACCCAACCGCGCCATCAATTACGGCGCCTGGGGAATAAGTGGTTTCGCTAGGCAGGTGGGGAGGCACATCGCCTCTTCCGCCCTTATAAAAGGGACAAAGATTTACTTTTTTCACCCACGCCTTCTTCCTCCTCGCTTACCCATTCCTGCACACTCGAGCTCTAGCGCCCAAGCTCACGTTCCTCTTCTCGAACCACTCCAAGCATGTCTGGAGCAGGAGGCAAGTGGATGGTCTCCTCCGTCACGAAGGAGAACATCAAAGAGTTACAGGAATCTGGATACCTGGCTGCAGATATCGCGCACCGGCTGCCGAATGCGGGGCAGATCGTCCCAACGCCCGAACCCCATGAGAGGGTAGTTTTTCTTACCCATTTCGTCCATGGACTGGGATTCCCTCTCCACCCGTTTGTCCGCGGGCTCATGTTCTACTATGGGATGGATTTTCATGATCTGGCCCCCAATTTCATCCTCAACATCTCGGTGTTTATCGTCGTGTGTGAGGCCTTCCTCCGCATCAGGCCCCACTTCGGCCTATGGCTAAAAACCTTCAATGTCAAACCGAAGGTGGTGAGAGGCAGCAAGCAAAGTGCAGAGGCGCCATGGTGGGCAAGATGCCTAATGTCACCTGGCTCGAGGGCACCTATGTGGATACCATAAAGGGGTGGCAATCGGGGTGGTTCTACATCACCGAGCCACGCGACTCCAACTGGGTGGCGGCCCCCGAATTTCGATCCGGAATCCCCACACGGCTCACCTCCTGGAAAAAGAAGGGCCTGTCCTGGGGTTCTTCGGTAGAGCTGACCGGACTCTAGACCTGCATCCAGAACATGACGAGCAGAAAAATCAAGCTTGTCAATGTGGTCCAGGTTATGCTCTTCTGTCGGATCCTTCCGTGCCAAAGACGGGCATTCAATTTGTGGGAGTTCGACTCAGCCAAGCACCAGACGCTGCGAGAGCTCTATGACACGACGCATGAGGATGTCTGGAGGGTGCTGTTCAAGAGCGCCGAGATGCCTCCCTCCCTCACCGAGGACCGCGGACTCAGCGCAAAGTGCTGCGCCAATCCGGTAGGTTTTTATATCTCTTGGGGTATTTATTTGCCTTGGTTTAGTTGTGTGCAGGATCTGAACTTCCATGTCATTAATAGGACTGGATAGAGACGGTGAAGCAGCTTGATAGCCCAGCCCCGCTGCCCGAAGATCCTGCAGACGCTCTTCTGACGAAGATGCTGACTCCGGCACCCTACGAGGTGCCTGAAAAGAAGACCAAGAAGAAGGCCGCGGGGACCCAAAAGGGTCTCCGGCGCAAGGTTGTATCGGAGTCATCGGATGATGACTCCGACGCGCACTCCTCCCACGGAAACGAGGAGGAGGAGAAAAGTTCTCCCCCCCCAGCCGGGGGAGAAAAGAAAAGGAAGGCCGACCCATACGGGGATGCCGGAGGGTCCAAGAAGGGAAGGACCCTCCCTCCGGATTGTGCCACGATGGTCGCCGACTGCGGCAATGAGTGGCAACCCAGGGTCAAGCCCCTGGCAAAATTGTAAGTGTCCGGATGCCGTAGTACTTCATGGTATGTTTTATTGTACTGCCTGCCCTCATGCCGAACATGATTATGCAGTCCGTCCCGAACTCATCTCGACGTACCTTCGTCGAGCGGCTCTTTGGACTACTCGGATATGAACAACGGTTCTCTTCCGACTGCTTCCACCCCTCGCCCTACGGACAACGCCGAGGTGTTGTCTCAAAAGGCACCGAGCCAAGGGGAGGTGGTCTTGGGGGCGCCTGACCGTGACTTCCCGGACCCTGGGTACCAAGGGAGCGAGGCTCCTACGGGCTTCGAGTTCGGGCCCTAGCTGGACACTGCGTCGGAACCTTTGATGGTTCCGGACTCCGGCAGGCGGTCCCCCGTCAAGGGGGGCCAACCATCTGTGCCGGTGTCCTCTGTCCAACCAGAGGCACCAGATAACCTGCTGGAAGCACTTCGCAGCGCTTCCATCGAAGAAGAGCATCGCACTATCATGAGTGCGGTGGTCGAGAAGGTCCAGTCCACCAAAAATGGTCTGACTGAAGCTTGCGCCGGCCTCCTAATAGGCTTTGAGGTAAGCAATCAAAATATAAGAATATATTACCGCATAGATAGTAGCCCCTGATGCTCTGTTCGGCATTCGCGAAGAAAAACCGAATAGAGGATCAAATGATAACTCATGAGTCTAATTAGAGTATGCTTATGTGTATTTGCAGGCTTCACTGCTGGCCGCTACCGCGCGTACTACGGAGGTCTCTGCGCTGAAGCAGGCCCTAAAGCAGTCCAAGGACGAGCTCGGCCTTACCAAGAGGTAGCTCGAAGAGAGCAAAGGTAAGATATACCCATGTCTATATAGTTAAAAAGAAGTTCGAGTGTGAAGTAATAGGATCATCACGAATTTGTCAGGGGCCACGACCGAGGTGGAGACCCTGAGGAAGGCGTTGTCCGAGGCCGAAGACAAAGCGGCCAAAGAACGCATTGAACGGGAGAAACAAGAAGCTCGAGTAGGCGAGGTGCAGCAAGAGGTCGAGGCTCTTGCCAAAAAGCACGAGTCCTTGGAGCTTAACTCCAAGACGCAAGAGTCCGAGCTTGCGCAGGCGCTTGAAAGCGTCCGGAGCGCCAAGGCCGAAGCCCACAAGGCCCTTCAGGAGATTGACACAGTGAAGAACATAGCAGCGGGTAAGGCATTCAATATGCAAAGCAAGCATGTGAAGGAGACTTTCCTCTTTCTTACCCAAGTTCGGAGCTCTCTAGGAGCGTTTGCAGATCTTCCCGGCAGTGTACTGGATGCCGCGAAGTTTTCCCGGGCTGAGGAGGGGAGCTCAACGGAGAAGTTGTTCTGGTCTCAGTATACTAGGACCGAACACCCCGTGCCCTTGAGCGACCAGCTGAAGCAGTTGGTCGAGCTTCACAAGGCGGCCGAACAGGCCATGAGGGGCCTTATAGTCCGGATGTGGCCTGGCGAGCCCCTGTCCGGCAGCTACTTCAGCCTGGTGAGGCGGCTAGTGGAAGCCTACCCACGGCTTGAAGTCATCAAGCGGTCCATCTGCATCGAGGGTGCACGCAGGGCTTTTGCCCGGGCGAAGGTGCACTGGGCGAAGCTGGACACCGTGAAGCTGGTGAAGGAGGGGCCGCCGGAGGGCAAGGAGCATCGCTGCCCTGAGAATTATTATGAGAGTGTCCTGAAGGGTTCCCGCTTAGTGGCAGATGAGTGTGCCAAGGATGTAATTTTTGAATGAACATGCCCATGTGATCCTGTAATATTAAACGAGTTCGTTTGCGCCATGCGACGCTTTCTTAATTTAAAATATTACCTTCTGTGCGGCCGTTTATAAAATCTGAGAGTTGGCCAGTCGTCGGCTTCTACCCCATGTAACTAGTACTGGGGTGTTCGGGATAAATCTGAACACTCTTTACCCCAATTTTGGGTCCTTCAAGGGAGGTGTTCAGCGCAACGAACCAAGAAATCAGACTATAATGCTTTATCACTCTCACTTAGCCATAGAAGTCTATGATTGTAAATTTTTGGCGAAGCCCCTGGTATTCAGAAGGCCGAATTTGGGGCGCTATACACGCCTAAGACGGACAAGGCCGACTCCTCGCCCGAAGCGGAAAAAGTCTTTAAGGACTTGAGACCTCCTAAACAGCGACCAGTCTCTCGCCTTATCATGACAGTCAGTTTTTGGCTTTCTCTACTGAGGTGCTCGTCCGGAAGAACCGGGACACAATCGCAGTACTTCTCCCACCGCTACCTTAGCCGATATAGCGGAATGTAAGGTACCAAAGCGTGGGAGCCGAGCAACCCAACATTTGACCAAAGACATGATTCGGATCTGATGCGTATAATGCTATAAGTTTGGGGTGCCGCACTGTCGAAAGTGTTCGGACTGCGCCGTATTATGGGGTAAACGAGGACCCCTGGCGAACTGACCGCACTCGCACGTGTGGGTGCAGATTGTCGTAAATGGACATATATAAGAGAAAGAGAACAACTTAAATAATGCAATGACAGATTAATAATATGCATTGTTATTTAAATGATAGATCGAAGCGTACTTGGTACAAGTAGTGCAATAAGCATAAAGGGGGACAATTCGAAATGTCCTATCCCATGGCAAGCTGCGCATAAAATAGTGAAAAGCGGGTATATCAATTATTACTAAAGACCACCTGGCGGTTCCCATGTTCAACTTAGCTTCTTGCCGCCTTGGTTGTTTCTTCCGGAATGTGTCCGGCAATCATACTGCCGGAAAGGGCTTCCAAAGAGTTAGGCCCTGAAAGAGAAAAGGAATGTCGAAGGTATACAGCCCCTTGTGTGGTTAAGCCACAATGCGGGGCGTGTCCTGATCGTGCCCCCTCCTATGTCCATGGTATTTTTAATGCGTAGTTATGTACGTGCGGCACGGATTTTGTCGCTTCACTGGGACTGGGATGGGGGCCGAATTGCTAGGCGAGCTCTAATCATGCCAGGCAATCCTGTTGCATCTTGTTCCGGACTCGCTTGAAGGTGTCCGGGGGCCGTGACGCTGAATGAGTGGTTTGCCTGAACAGGCTGCTTTGTGCCTCTGCTGCAAGGGCTACAGTGTGCTCTTCCGTATGGAGCGAGCGTTCTGTGTTTCCATTTACTGTTATGACCCCGCGAGGTCCTGGCATCTTGAGCTTGAGGTATGCGTAATGCGGCACTGCATTGAATTTTGCAAATGATGTCCGTCCGAGCAGTGCATGATAGCCACTGTGAAAAGGGACGATGTCGAAGATTAACTCTTCGCTTCGGAAGTTATCCGGTGCTCCGAAGACCACTCCCAGTGTGATTGAGCCTGTGCAATGGGCATCTATACCTGTGATGACGCCTTTAAAGGTGGTTTTGCTGGGTTTGATCCTCGAGGGATCGATACCCATTTTTCATGCTGTATCTTGATAAAGCAGGTTTAGGCTACTGCCGCCGTCCATAAGGACTCGAGTGAGGTGAAATCCATCAATGATGGGATCTTGGACCAGTGCGGCGGATCTGCCATGGCGGATGCTAGTGGGGTGATCCCTGCGATCCAAGGTGATCGGGCAAGCAGACCATGGGTTGAACTTTGGGGCGACGGGCTCCATCGCATAGACGTCCCTTAGTGCATGCTTCCGCTCCCTCTTGGGAATGTGGGTTGCATATATCATGTTCACCGTCTTCACTTGTGGGGGAAACCCCTTCTGTCCTCCTATGTTCGGTGGCTGGGGCTCCTCCTCGTCATCGCTATGCAGCCCCTTGTCCTTGTTTTCGGCATTTAACTTGCCGGCCTGCTTGAACACCCAGCATTCTCTGTTGGTGTGATTGGCTGGCTTGTCGGGGGTGCCGTGGATTTGACACGAGCGATCCAGTATGCGATCCAGACTGAACGGAGCTAGAGTATTTCTTTTGAATGCCTTTTCCGCTGACCAGATCTAGAGCCTCTGAATCCGGCATTGACTATCGTATCTTCGGTGTTATCGCCGTTATTGTGGCGCTTTGGTCTATTATGACGCTGCCTACCGTTAACATCTTTGGTATCCGAGGTATCCGGATTCTTTGATGTGTTCTTGCTGCGAGCCAGCCATATGTCCTCGCCCGCGCAAAAGAGGGTCATGACTGTTGTGAGGGCTGCCATAGATTTCGGCTTCTCCTGGCCGAGGTGGCGGGCGAGCCATTCATCACGGATGTTATGCTTGAATTCCGCTAGGGCCTCTACATCCGGACAGTCTACAATTTGATTTTTCTTAGTCAGGAACCATGTCCAGAATTGTCTGGCCGATTCCCCTGGCTGCTGGGTTATGTGGCTCAAGTCATCAGCATCCGGTGGCCGCACATAAGTGCCCTGGAAGTTGTCAAGAAATGCGTCTTCCAGATCCTCCCAACTGCCGACGAAATCTGCTGGCAAGCTATTCAGCCAATGTCGAGCTGGTCCTTTGAGTTTTAGTGGGAGGTACTTGATGGCATGTAGATCATCACCACGAGCCATGTGGATATGAAGGAGGAAATCCTCAATCCATACAGCGGGATCTGTTGTGCCATCGTATGATTCGATACTTACGGGTTTGAAACCCTCCGGGAATTCATGATTCATAACTTCATCAGTGAAGCATAAGGGGTGTGCGGCACCTCTGTGCCGGGCTATATCTCAACGTAGTTCGTAGGAGTCTTGTCTGTTGTATTCAGCCCGGCCGGATTTACTCTTGGTGTATCCGACGCGATGATCGTCGTCTCGTGTCGGCGCACGTGCCCGTGTCCCGTATATTGACCTTGCGATTTTTGCCTTATTGTCCAAGATGTCGCGCAGGTCCTCTGTGTTGCCCCGGGCCTTAATATTTTTGACTGAGTGGTAACGGGTTGCGGTCTGAACTTTAGGCTGAAACGCCTCTCTGGCTCTGCCACGTAGTGTCCGGTCAGCCACATCGTACGCTGGTGAATGAGGTTTCAATGCTTCCTCCTCGAGGTGCGGTAGCAACATGCGTTTTGGGTAACTCTTGGACGGGCACTCGAGTTCATGCTCCTCGGCCGCAAGGACTTCGGCCCACATGTCTGCTAGCAGGTCTTGATCAGCTTGAAGCTGTTGTTGTTTTTCCTTAAGGCTATTTGCCGTGGCCATAAGCCAGCGCTTGAAGCTCTCTTGCTCGACGGGGTCCTCAGGCACGATAAACCCGTCGTCGCCGAGGCTCGCCTCGTCTTCGGAGGGAGGCATGTAATTGTCCTCCCCCGGTTCTCCATCTATTGTCTGCTCTGGAGGGCTAGCTTGCTCGTCCTCTAGCTCTACACCGTGCTGGAGGGGATTGTTGTTGTCTTCGACGCTATCCGGAGTGTTATTATCTCCTGTGCCGGTATCACTGCTCTTGCTGTGGCGGGACTTAGAGCGGTGCCGCTGACATCGGTGCTTGGGTTGCTTCTTGGAGGGGTCATCCTCCGCTGTCTCGTCGCCATTGCCTTCTTTCGGGGTGTCCACCATGTATATATCATATGATGAGGTGGCGGTCCAGCGCCCTGAGGGCGGTGGTTCCTGTTCGTCTTCGGCTTCGTCGTACATACCGTCGAAGTCTTCGGAGTCGAAGTCGATCATGTCGGTTAAGTCGTCGACAGTGGCTACTAACTGGGTGGTGGGTGGGCTGCGAATTTCTTTGTCGTCCGCATCCCATTCTATTCGGAAATAGTTCGGCCAAGGTTCTCCTGACAGGGAGAGATACCTTAATGAATTTAGCACATCTCCAAAAGGTGAGTGCTGAAAGATATCCGCAGAGGTGAACTCCATAATCGGCGCCCAGTCGGATTTGACGGGCACGGATGTGAGTGGCTCAGAGTCCGTGGCTGGAGATGAATCCAGTGGTTCAGTGACACGGCTCTCATAAGGGGTGAAGTCAGTATTTGGCTCTATCACCACTGAGGGTGCGGCCTCCATGGCGGGGTCTATCCCACCGCTCTCGGATGGCGCGATTTGCTCTGGGTTAACGGACGGGGTAGTTGCGGATGCGATCTCCTGAACACTGTCCGACGGCAAAGTTATGTCATGCTCGTTGCGACCGTGCGGGGCGTCCGGCATGGGCTCGAATCCGTCAAAGATCAAGTCTCCGTGGATGTCGGCCGTGTAGTTCAAGTTTCCAAATCTGACTTGATGGCCAGGGGCGTAGCTTTCGATTTGCTCCAGATGGCCAAGCGAATTGGCCCGCGGTGCAAAGCCGCAGAATACGAAGATCTGTCCGGGGAGGAAGGCCTCACCCTGGACCGCATCGCTAGCGATGATCAAAGGAGCCATCAAGCCTTACGGTGACGACACAGTGGAACTCTCAATGAAAGCACCAATGTCGGTCCCGAACTGTGCGTCTAAGGCGGATGGTAACAGGAGGCAGGGGACACGATGTTTACCCAGGTTCGCGCCCTCTTGATGGAGGTAATACCCTACGTCCTGTTTGATTGTTCTTGATAATATGAGTAGTACAAGAGTTGATCTACCACGAGATCAAAGAGGCTAAACCCTAGAAGCTAGCCTATGGTATGATTGTCTGTTGTCCTATGGACTAAAACCCTCCGGTTTATATAGACACCAGAGGAGGCTAGTGTTACACAAGGTTGGTTACAAAGGAGGAGATATACATATCCGTATTGCCTAGCTTGCCTTCCACGCCAAATAGAGTCCCATCCGGACACAGGACGAAGTCTTCAAACTTGTATCTTCATAGTCCAACAGTCCAGCCAAAGGATATAGTCCGGCTGTCCGGAGACCCCCTAGTCCAGGACTCCCTCACCCGTGAAGAACGGGGGAGCGGGAGCCAGGTGCCGGCTAGCCTCTCTGACCACATGATGAACTCCGAGAGCACCTCGGCCGAGTGGAAGCGCGGCCGAGGAGGCCGGGCAACCATGGCACACCTTCCCTCATCACAGGGGTTGCCTCGCCCTTGGTGGCTCGTTCCACGAGAAGAAATGCCACCATGGCTGGCCAAGGCGTGCCCGCGCCCCCGAGGAGCCACCGCAGGAGTCGCGGCATGCTTGTAGGGGAGACCTCGCCCTCTCTTGGGAGGTGGCGAGCCTGGTCCCTCCTTGGGGGCCTTCCCCTTCTCGGTGGCCGAGAACTTCCTCGTCGGTGCCATGAGGACTATAGCGAGGCGGCAAGGCAGAGAGGAGGAAGAAGAAGCAGGCGGCGAGAAGATGGAGATGAGAAAAGGGGGCTCTGACCCTCCCTTCATTCATAGCAGAGGGAGGCCAACCGCTGGCCCCCATGATCCCATGCAATGATGGTTTTTCTCTGCATGCAATTGAGTCTCGTCAAGTCGAATGGTTGCCGAGGCAGCGTGCGGAAGCGGAGGCGCCCACGTCCCATCAGTCGCCACGCGTCGACCAAGGCCGCAGGCAGTTAGGGCCCGTGACACTCCACACTTGCCCTTTGGCTTCGCCTCGAAGCCAAGTTCGACCGCGCCTTGGGCCCGGGGGCTACTGTCGGTGTTCTGGGAATAGGGGTACCCAGACTTGCTTGCCTATGGCCCATGACGTGGCTCCATCGAGGGCCTGGTACGGCCCAGCTTCAGCAATGACAACCCAAGACCCTCGCGAGGGGCCAAGCCTTGCGAGGCGGGCGACACCAAGACCTCCCCGGGGGGCAGCCTCACCAGGTTGGCTCCCGAGGAGCGAAGATATCATTGCAAGGTGCACCTCGCGAGGTTCGTGTGACGTGAGCCATGACAACCAAGGCTAGGCGGGCGCCAGCGGGCGCAGTGTACAAGTTTCCTCTTTGTTGCTAAGGAGGAAAGCGCAGGCGTGGAGTCCCGAGGGATCAGCTAAAGGTTTCCATTTCGGTGCAACAAGACCAAGACCACCAGGACGGCAGGACAGAGGTCACCGCGGAGCCCACCACGGCGTCACGACCAGGAGCTTTTGGCAGGCGAAGACTTCTTTTGTCAGGATAGCATTTACTAGTTGTGGGATCCCTTCCCGCCTTACATTTGGGAAGAGGACCAAGGCCACTATAAATTGGACCTAGCCACCACAATAGAGAGGAGGGAATCCATTCCACCATGACCACCTCACCAGCTCATCAAGCACAAGAAAACCTCACCTCCTGAGGCTGTTCGACCATTGTACTAGTTCATCCACAGCCCCTCGAGGCGAATCCACCACAAAGCAGGAGTAGGGTTTTACACCGCAAGGTGGCCTGAACCTGGGTAAACTGTTGTGTCTCTTGTCCATTTGGTTCATTGAGCTAAGCCATAGGATCGTGAGTGGGTAGACTGCGGAGGACGAGTTCTTCACACGCACCCCAGTGTTCGAACCTCTCAAGGGTATGCAGAACCCCTAATCCGACACAGAGCGCATTAAATGCACCGCTCAATGTCACATCATCGCTTGCCCGGCATGCCTTGTTGGGTAGTTTTGCCAGCTTCGCGCCTGCTTGCTTGAAATGTAATAGGACGGGTGTCATATGTGGATATTCCCTGTAGAAAGAGGCCGCCATGTGGCAGCTGGCTGCCACTTAGTCATCTTGCAGCTTGACACCGCATTGCTCGATGACATGCGTTGTGGTGAACTGGTTTTAATGAGGTGGTTGTGTCTCCGTGAGCCCGGCAGCCCCTGCTGGGGCGTCTTGGAGGTCTTCTTCTGGGGGTAAACCTGTCCTTGCCAGGCTCGCCTGCCTGGCAAAGGAGGCTTTCCTCCTGGTGGTTTCTTACTCCTTTGGCTTGGTCTTGGTCCTCTTGATCTGCATGTTGGCCTTCTGAGAATCTTGATTTCTTGTACTCTGGCCTGTCCTTAGTGCTGTAAACTTGCTCCCGTGCCTGTGCATTGTCCGGGCAAGGGACCGAGGGTTTGTTGCACCGACAGAAGCCCCCGGGCTTACTCCGAACGCGCTGCCAAGCATCGTCGGGGTAGGTCCTAATAAGTGCACATGCAGGGGTGCAGAAGAGGCTGGCGTCTTGAGGTCTTCTTTGCTTCTTCATTAATCTTGAGTCCGGGCCAGTTTCTGGTTTCCCCGCGCGTTGTGTAAAGCTAATCGTGGTGGGGCCACTCTTGTAATGGCCCATGAATGACTTTAACGCATAGGGTGGAAACTGCCAATTTATACTTCCCACCATGCCCTTATCCTCAGCCACGTATGCGGCATGCATCGCGCGGAGTAGGTAACGGAGGCGCGTGGTGCGGGAGAGCATCAAGACAGGGGCCCGGCCTTCACGGATAGGCGGAGGAGGGTGGCGGCCGCTTGTTGAGGGAGCGGCTCCCCTCCTCAGCTCGCCTATAAAAGGAAGGGCGAGGGGAGAGTGCAGTCATCCATCTCTTCACTTCTTCTCCTCCACCTTCTGCTTACTGCTGGTTATGTTGAAGAGAAGAGCCTGGGCCAGGCCCCGGGCTCCAACTTGAGGTTGGTGACATAAAATGCTTGTGCTGATGCTTGGGGAGTGAGCCCAGCCCTAGCCTGGAGAAGAGATGGCAGATAAACCTCTCGTGGCACGGGAGATATCAAGCTTTCCCATTGTGGGAAAATGCTTGCCTTCCTGCTTCGGTCGGTTGCCCTCCGGGTAGTGTGGTACGCAGCCCGGGATGTTGCCTCTTGTTGGCTCGGTGACCAGGTTTCTGGCACCTTCGGTGTTTACCTTGGAGGCAGGGCTTGGGATCGTTGGTAATCCCACTACCACCCCTCCTAGAGGCCTTGGGGCTGATGTTGACGAGAGGCGCCCCTTCATGCCCGCCAAGTTGGGGAGCAGTGCACCCCGAGCCCCCTGGCCGTCTTGGTCGATCGTCGTATCTCCGGGGAAGGCGTCGGGCTGGGGTCCTGGCGCTTCTCCGGAGTAGTGTTGAGGGAGAGAAAACGAGGGAAGATTAAGAACGCGGGTGGCAGGGTGTTAGGTCGGAGTATGATGGTGTGGATGCCTTCGCCTCCGATTGGTGACATGCCGCCTCGTCTTCCCAATCTTCCCCTCCCTCCCCGACACTGCTACCTCTTGAGCACTGTGTTGGATTTCCCCGAAGAGGAAGGGATGATGCAGCAAAGTAGCGTAAGTATTTCCCTTAATTTTTGAGAACCAAGGTATCAATCCAGTAGGAGGCTATTCTCGAGTCGCTCGTACCTACACAAAAACAATAGCTCAACGCAACCAACGCGCTTAGGGGTTGTCAATCCCTTCACGGTCACTTACGAAAGTGAGATCTGATAGAGATGATAAATAATATATTTTTAATATTTTTGGTATAGAGATGCAAAGTAAATAAAGTAAAAGCAAAGTAAAAGCCAAGCAATAATAAAGTGATGGAGATTGATATGATGAGAAAGAGACCCGGGGGCCATAGGTTTCACTAGTGGCTTCTCTCAAGAGCATAAGTATTCTACAGTGGGTGAACAAATTACTTTTGAGCAATTGACAGAATTGAGCATAGTTATGAGAATATCTAGGTATGATCATGTATATAGGCATCACGTCCGAGACAAGTAGACCGAAACGATTCTGCATCTACTACTATTACTCCACTCATCGACCGCTATCCAGCATGCATCTAGAGTATTAAGTTAAAAACAGAGTAACGCCTAAATCAAGATGACATGATGTAGAGGGATAGTTTCATGCAATATGATAAAAACCCCATCTTGTTATCCTCGATGGCAACAATACAATACGTGCCTTGCTGCCCCTTCTGTCACTGGGAAAGGACACCACAAGATCGAACCCAAATCTAAGCACTTCTCCCATGGCAAGAACAACCAATCTAGTAGGCCAAACCATACTGATAATTCGAAGAGACTTGCAAAGATAACCAATCATACATAAAAGAATTCAGAGAAGATTCAAATATTATTCATAGATGGACTTGATCATAAACCCACAATTCATCGGTCTTAACAAACACACCGCAAAAAGAAGATTACATCGAATAGATCTCCACGAGAGAGGGGGAGAACATTGTATTGAGATCCAAAAGAGAGAAGAAGCCATCTAGCTACTAGCTATGGACCCATAGGTCTGAAGTAAACTACTCACACTTCATCGGAGGGGCTTGGATGATGATGTAGAAGCCCTCCGTGATCGATGCCCCCTCCGGCGGAGCTCCGGAATAGGCCCCAAGATGGGATCTCGTGGATACAGAAAGTTGCGGCGGTGCAATTAGGGTTTTGGCCCCGTCCCCGATCGTTCGGGGGTACGTGGATATATATATATATAGGAGGAAGAAGTACGTCGGTGGAGCTTTGAGGGGCCCACGAGGCAGGGGGCGCGCCCCCTACCCTCGTGACCACCTCGTGGCTTTCTTGACGGAGGTTCCAAGTCTCCTGGATCTTATCTGATGAGTAAATCACGTTTCCGAAGGTTTCATTCCGTTTGGACTTCGTTTGATATTCCTTTTCTTCGAAACCCTAAAACAGGCAAAAAAACAGCAATTCTGGGCTGGGCCTCCGGTTAATAGGTTAGTACCAAAAATAATATAAAAGTGGATAATAAAGCCCAATAATGTCCAAAACAGTAGATAATATAGCATGGAGCAATCAATAATTATAGATACATTGGAGACGTATCAAGCATCCCCAAGCTTAATTCATGCTCGTCCTCGAGTAGGTAAATGATAAAAACAAAATTTTTGATGCGGAGTGCTACTTGGCATAATTTTAATGTAATTCTTCTTAATTGTGGTATGAATATTCAGATCCGGAACATTCAAGACAAAAGTTCATATTGACATAAAAATGATAATACTTCAAGCATACTAACTAAGCAATTATGTCTTCTCAAAATAACATGGTCAAAGAAACTTCATCCCTACAAAATCATATGGTTTAGTCATGTTTCATTTTCGTCACACAAGAATGCTATCATAGTGCACAACCTCGATGACAAGCCAAGCAATTGTTTCATACTTTAGTAATCTCAAACCTATAAACTTTCATGCAACATATGAGCGCGAGCCATGGACATAGCACTATGGGTGGAATAGAATATAATGGAGGGGGGTTATGTGGAGAAGACAAAAAAGGAGAAAGTCTCACATCAACGAGGCTAATCAATGGGCTATGGAGATGCCCACTGATTGATGTTAATGCAAGGAGTAGGGATTGCCATGCAACGGATGCACTAGAGCTATAAATGTATGAAAGCTCAACAAAAGAAACTAGTGGGTGTGCATCCAACTTGCTTGCTCACGAAGACCTAGGGCACTTGAGGAGGCCCATTGTTGGAATATACAAGCCAAGTTCTATACTGAAAAATTCCCACTAGTATATGAAAGTGATAACATGAGAGACTCTCTACCATGAAGATCATGGTGCTACTTTGAAGCACAAGTGTGGTAAAAGGATAGTAACATTGTCCCTTCTCTCTTTTTCTCTCATTTTTTTGGGCCTTCTCTTTTTTTATGGCCTTTCTCTTTTTTTTTGGGCTTTTCTTTTTTTATTCCTCACTTGGGACAATGCTCTAATAATGATGATCATCACACTTCTATTTATTTACAACTCAATGATTACAACTCGAGACTAGAACAAAGATGACTCTATATGAATGCCTCCGGCGGTGTACCGGGATATGCAATGAACCAAGAGTGACATGTATGAAAGAATTATGAATGGTGGCTTTGCCACAAATACTATGTCAACTACATGATTATGCTAAGCAATATGACAATGATGAATGTGTCCTGATCAACGGAATGGTGGAAAGTTGCATGGCAATATATCTCGGAATGGCTATGGAAATGCTATAATAGGTAGGTATGGTGGCTGTTTTTAGGAAGATATAAGGAGGTTTATGTGTGAAAGAGCGTATCATATCACGGGGTTTGGATGCACCGGCGAAGTTTGCGCCCACTCTGAATGTGAGAAAGGGCAATGCACGGTACTGAAGAGGCTAGCAAGGATGGAAGGGTGAGAGTGTGTATAATCCATGGACTCAACATTAGTCATAAAGAACTCACATACTTATTGCAAAAATCTACAAGTCATCAAAAACCTCGGCAATACGCGCATGCTCCTAGGGGGATAGATTGGTAGGAAAAGACCATCGCTCGTCCCCGGCCGCCACTCATAAGGAAGACAATCAAATAACATCTCATGTTTCAAATTTGTTGTATAACGTTTACCATACGTGCATGCTACGGGACTTGCAAACCTCAACACAAGTATTTCTCAATTTCACAACTACTCAACTAGCATGACTTTGATATTATTACCTCCATATCTCAAAACAATCATCAAGCATCAAACTTTTCTTAGTATTCAACACACTCATAAGAAAGTTTTATTATTAATCTAGCATACCAAGCATATTAGGATTTTAATCAAATTACCATGGTATTAAGACTCTCAAAATAATCTAAGTGAAGCATGATAGATCAGTAGTTTCTATAAAACAAATCCACCACCGTGCTCTAAAAGATATAAGTGAAGCACTAGAGCAAAACTATAAAGCTCAAAAGATATAAGTGAAGCACATAGAGTGTTCTATCAAATTCCAAATCATGTATGGCTCTCTCAAAAGGTGTGTACAGCAAGGATGATTGTGGTAAACTAATAAGCAAAGACTCAAATCATAAAAGACGCTCCTAGCAAAACACATATCATGTGGTGAATAAAAATATAGCTCCAAGTAAAGTTACCGATAGAAGTAGACGAAAAAGAGGGGATGCCTTCCGGGGCATCCCCAAGCTTTCGCTTTTAGGTGTCCTTAGATTATCTTGTGGGTGCCATGGCCATCCCCAAGCTTAGGCTCTTGCCACTCCTTGTTCCATAATCCATCAAATCTTTACCCAAAACTTAAAAACTTCACAACACAAAACTTAAAGTAGAAAACTCGTGAGCTCCGTTAGCGAAAGAAAACAAAAGACCACTTCAAGGTACTGTAATGAACTCATTATTTATTTATATTGGTGTTATACCTACTTTATTCCAACTTCTCTACGGATTATAAACTAATTTACTAGCCATAGATTCATCAAAATAAGCAAACAACACATGAAAAATAGAATCTGTCAAAAAACAGAACAGTCTGTAGTAATTCTGTATCTAGCGCAAGATCTGGAACCCCAAAAATTCTAAAATAAATTTCTGGACGTGAGAAATTTATCTATTAATCATCTGAAAAAAGAATTAACTAAATAGCACTTTCCAAATAAAAATGACAGCAGTTCTCGTGAGCGCTAAAGTTTCTGTTTTTTACAGCAAGTTCAACAAGACTTTCCCCAAGTCTTCCCAACGGTTCTACCTGGAACAAACACTAATTAAACACAAAAAACAGAACCAAAACAGAGGCTAGATAATTTATTTATTACTAAACAGGAGCAAAAGGCAAGGAATAAAAATAAAATTGGGTTGCCTCCCAACAAGCGCTATCGTTTAACGCCCCTAGCTAGGCATAACAAGCAAGAATAGATCTAGGTATTGCCATCTTTGGTAGGCAATTCTTCAATGAGGCATCTATTTCCCTTAGGAATTTCTTTCTTTCTAGTGATTATTAAACTCTTAGGCATAAGATTGAAAAATTCATTTGTAGCAATTGGTTCCTTAATTATAGCAAAAAGATTGGGATGAATACTTATAGATTTAAGATCCGCAGTTTCCTTACTAGATGATTCACCCTTATTTTTAGGAACATACATAAGCTTGGAAATTTTAGTAGGAGGACTTGGAGTATTCTTTACGGAAGAAAAAGCGGTTCCCAAGTTTGTAATGATACCCTCAAGTTTATCAATTCTAGTAGAATCTAAGTTTATCTTCTCATTAACTATGGGTTCCTTTTCCTTAATATTTTTCAAAGTCATTCCTACCTTAGATCCATATTGAGTAATTTGATTGTGGATCTTTTTATCTAGATTTTCAATTAATTCAATAGTAGCAACTTTATTTTCAATAATTTCAAGTCTTTGCATAACATGCTCTAAAGTTAACATAGTTCCATTAACCAAAAGAGGTGGTGAGCAAAATAAATCTAACATAGCATTATAAGAATCAAAAGTATGGCTACCCAAGAAATTCCCTCCGGTAATGGTATCAAGGATATATCTATACCAATGATTAACACCTACATAAAAATTGCGGAGAAGAACTGAAGTAGATTGCTTCCCGGTAGATCTATTTTGAGCATTGCAAATTCTATACCAAGCATCTTTTAGATTTTCTCCCTCCCTTTGTTTAAAATTTAGAACTTCATTCTCGGGAGACAACGGAGAAGATATGAGACTAGCCATGACGACAAGCAAAAAAACTAACACACGAGCAAACAAAGAGCAAATGGGCAAAAGAGGCAAATAGAGAGGGAGGATAGAGAGAGAGAGGGCAAATAAAACGGCAAGGGTGAAGTGGGGGAGAGGAAAACGAGAGGCAAATGGCAAATAATGTAATGCGGGAGATAGGGATTGTGATGGGTACTTGGTATGTTGACTTTTGTGCAGACTCCCTGGCAACGGCGTGAGAAATTCTTCTTGCTACCTCTTGAGCACTGTGTTGGATTTCCGCGAAGAGGAAGGGATGATGCAGCAAAGTAGCGTAAATATTTCCCTCAATTTTTGAGAACCAAGGTATCAATCCAGTAGGAGGTTACGCTCAAGTCCCTCGTACCTACACAAAAACAATAGCTCAACGCAACCAACGCGCTTAGGGGTTGTCAATCCCTTCACGGTCACTTATGAAAGTGAGATCTGATAGAGATGATAAATAATATTTTTTGGTATTTTTGGTATAGAGATGCAAAGTAAATAAAGTAAAAGCAAAGTAAAATCAAAGCAATAATAAAGTGATGGAGATTGATATGATGAGAAAGAGACCCGGGGGCCATAGGTTTCACTAGTGGCTTCTCTCAAGAGCATAAGTATTCTATGGTGGGTGAACAAATTACTGTTGAGCAATTGACAGAATTGAGCATAGTTATGAGAATATCTTGGTATGATCATGTATATAGGCATCACATCCGAGACAAGTAGACCGAAACGATTCAGCATCTACTACTATTACTCCACTCATCGACCGCTATCTAGCATGCATCTAGAGTATTAAGTGTCGCGACCGGATTATCAGGATATATTTCCCAAAAAATGGTCCTTGTGCCCACCAGCCCCAGGATTACTAGTAGCTGATGAGGCACCAACTTGATACAGAAATTCCAAGCAAAATACAAAATATGTAGTACAAGACCATTCTGGCCTATGAGTACAACACAAGGTTTCTAGAGGCTGATGGCGGAAGCGGTTTGTGGTTCATCAGTGTCTATGGGACTCCATTTCCCACAGGAACAGCTGACCTGGATAACTCCTATCTTCGTGAGGCTGCTATCACCATTGTGTAGGTTCCGAGGTTGTCATTGCAATGCTCCTCTCCATGCAAGAAATCTGGCCAAGACAATAGCCAGGGACAAGCCAGTGAGTACTTTGAATGTACCCGCAAACAATATGAACTCAGGTATAATACAACAAATGATAAGCATGCCCTGGAATATGCCATGATCACAACGTCAGTCAGGAAATAAAAATCCATGATGCACGCAAGTAGGTTATTCATGTCAAACACGAATATGCAATCAGAGAGTAGAAATAGAATGCACCGATCGGGTGTCTGAAGCGACGCCTGGAAAGGATAATAATATAAAGCATGCCTTAGTCAGGCGTCTGAGCGACACCACATAGAGGGCTTACAAATAAAATAAATAACAAGCATGCCACAGTCGGGCGTCTGTGCGACACCACATAAAGGGCTTATAAGTAATTGAAATAACAAGCATGCCACAGTCGGGCGTCCGAGCGACACCACATAAAGGGCTTATAAGTAATTTAACTAACAAGCATGCCACAGTTAGGCGTCTAAGCGACACCACATAAAGGGCTTATAAGTAATTTAAATAACAAGCATGCCACAGTCGGGCGTTTGAGCGACACCACATAAAGGGCTTATAAGTAATTTAAATAACAAGCATGCCACAGTCGGGCGTATGAGCGACACCACATAAAGGGCTTATAAGAGAATAATCACAGTGAATATCCAGGAGGTAGAGCCATCCCAAGGATACTCAATAATTCAAATAATACCAATGGTTAGGCTATAGTAATAATAATAATCATAATCATCATATGTCCCAAGTCATGATCAATGTTCTGGTTTAGCAATTTTTCCTTCGAAGACCGACACTAAGACCGACACTTGACCCATCCAGACTGTAGTCCTTAACAACGAACACAGCTATTCGATTAGATATAACCTCTGCTGAGGGTGTACCCTTTGCCCATGACTAACGGATTCCTTTAGTCCATCGGGGCTAATTCCGTCTACGGTCTTTTAATTGAAAACACACCTGACCGCACACACCAGCCTAACTTATCGGTGTCTGGAATCACCCACGACACCCGTTAAGCGAAACTCTAAGTGGGGAGGCTACAACCTCGACTAGCATGGGATCACAAAATTTATAACGCGCGCAAACTAGGGGAGCTACCCCCTCGGCTCCAACTGGAAACACCCATGCCCCCGGACCAAGTGGCATGTCTACCGGATGCAGCCGGTATCTTCCACCATGGCCTCTCTGTATGGTGTGTGCTAGGAAGGGGTTGACAACTTACTGAACCGTACCCTACCTATGGCAGGGACAAGTGGTAGTACGAAACAAGTATGGGGGTCACTAGAACAAGACTCGATCTACGGTCGACTCAGGAGATTAAGGCATTCCCTGCAAGATTAGTATAACAAATATATTTCACACCAACAAACAGAATCACCACTCATCATACCTCACCATGCCTTACCAGACATAATCGTCTCAACGAATTATTAGAGACAAGTTCGTGTCTACCCAAGACAGAGACTTTCCCAGATTCCTCCCGATAGGCATGAAAGGCATACGAGGGTGATTACTATCAGAAGCATATCAAATTCCAATAGCAAGGAATCATCATTATGCACTCATGAATATGATCATAACACCACATAAAATACCGAACACTTCATGTCAAGGTGGTGTCGTATTAGCATCGAACGACACACAACAAATATTATGCCGGGGTTCAGAATGCTTGCCTTCAGGAGTATGCAAGCGGGGGTGCACTTTTTGAAAGTTGCTTCCTTCTTCAAAATCCTATTTTTAAGAAAATTTAAATTAACACATAGTTTCAAAACAGTACAAAAAAGTTGTTTGGAAAATTTTCAAATAAATATGGAAATAAACTAGATGAAATTTGGGAAACAACAAATAAAGAATTAGGTCAAACGGAGTTATATTTAAAAAGTTATAGCTAGTCAAAGTTTTAGTCAAAATTTGTTTTTAAATTAAATAGAAAAAGAAAAATGGTTCGAATAAGAATACGCTTTCGAGACAGAGAAGACGTACTCTTGTGTTTTACGTTTCCACTTAAAACACGTCGGCAGAGCTGGGGTCACTGGCAGGTGGGGCCGTTGAGTCCACTCGTCAGGTTTGACCAGTCGCCCGCGCCCTCCTTCCTTCTCTGGCCGAGCGGTGGCGGGGCTTCGGCGATTGCCGCCGACGAACGGCGGCTCCCGGCGGGATTCTGATGGCGGGGATGGATCCGCTGGTCCAGGGCGGTCCTCCAAGTGGTCGATAGGCTGGCGGGGTGGAGGGGGTCGCCGGCGGCGAGCTCCGCTGCGGACTGTGGTTTCGGGTGGATCGGGGTCTCGAGCTATGGTGGCTCCCGATCGGGCTAGAGAGGTGGGACGGCTCCGCACGGTTGAGGGTAGTCGGACGGTGGTGCTGGAAGATCGGGGGAGGCCCTGCTCGCGACGTACGGCACCGGAGCATGGCGGCGGCCGAACTGGCCGGAGACGAGGCAGACTGCCTCCTTCCGTCGATTGCTGGCTATGGGGGCACTAGGGAGATGGCCTGAGGTCGCCTGAGGGTCTGGACGAGCTCGGGGACTCCTTTTATAGGTGGTTGAGGTCGGTTCCCGCGGCTGCGGATAAGAACGCCGGCGAACCGCCGTTCTGTTGCTTGCAGGGCGACGTGGCGGCGACGGGCGCTAGCGGACGGGCTCGTGGATGAGCTCGAGCTGTTCTAGAGGGCAGCTAGCGGGCGGCTGTGGCTTGGGCGGCGCTGCCATGGCAGGTGCGTGTTGCGGACGCCGGCGTGCCGCCAAGAGGGCTCTGACGGCGGTACTGTAGGGCGCTAGGGGCGGCTTGGAGGGTTCTGGCGAGCGGACAAGAACGGGGCACGGCCCTACGGGCAAGCAAAGGCCAGGGGTAAGACGCGGCGGCTCGGTTGCGCGCGTGTGCAAAACGTGCGCTCTGGGCGTGCCCAGAGCACGCACGCTACATGCTCGACAGAAAGCCAGGGTGGCCTAGAGGGCTTGGGTGAGGCTGGCAATTAACAGGTCTAGGTTAGAGGTGGCTAGGAGATTAGTGGACGTGCTGGTTTGTCCAGAGGGGCAAGATCATAGTGCAAACATAAAACTATGCCAAAGCTGTCCATGAACACAAGGTGCTCGACAGAATACCATGGACATCTATGCATCTCTTCCGGTGGCCCAAATCTCCAGGTTGGGATCTCTTTAGGTGCAAGTGATGATGGCAAGGCTATTTGGGCAAAACCAGAAACTTGTTAGTGCAAGTTTTGCAAATCTTCAGTTCTAGACACAAAGTGAAGGGCATTATTGCATGGACCAAAAATACTCCAATGGGTCCAATCTCCTGGACTTAAGGGTTTGGTAGGCTAGTCTATAAGCAGGAGAAAAATCAAGGGTAATATGGCAAGATAAAACATGGTTGCAGTACAAAACACCAAACTGGACCCGAATGAAGATGAGGATGATTTGCTCAAATTTTTCAAAGAACACCAATGGGTTTTTGCATAAAGTTGAATTATACACTACTACTAACATCCCCCAATTTTGGTGGAATTTTTAAAGAAATATTTAAATAGTTTGTAGTGTAAATGGAACTCTAAAACTCATGAAAAATCATTTTTTAAAGAAATAAAGCTCAAGAAAAATAATTGTAGAAATAATTCCACTGATAAAAAGGAATGGTCTTGGGAAGATATACAAGTCCAACAATATTTTTGAAAGGTTTCCACCTAGAAGAAAAAAAACTCAAAAATTCAGAGGGACAGAGTGATCTGAAATTAAAAGATAAAACCAGAAAATAAGAATTTAATTTCCGGGCAAAATTTTAATTAATAAATCAAGGCCAAAATTTTGGGGTGTTACAACACTACCCCCTTAAGAAAAAATCTCGTCCTCAAGATTTGCTAAGGGCTGCTTTGAAAAGAATTACTCCTACTATCTCAAAGTAATATCACAAAAATAACCATCCTACTCATGCAATAAAAAGTGAGTGGGCAATTTAAGTGGTGTAAAACTATAATGTGGAATACTGGCGCTGCGTGGAAAAATCTATGATTGGGGGAAAACGAGAAATTTTTACTTTTGGTTATAGTGAATTTAGAATAAATTTCTAAATTTCTAAAGTACGCTGGTTCTACCCGAGAGCACACTGCTCTCTTTGGCTGACTGGTGGACCCGGGGCCCACTGTCAGTCTCTTCTTCTACCTCTGGCTCTCTTTTCTTCCTCTCTCTCGCATGCTTTCCCGTGCTTTCTCCACCGGCGACATCTAGCGCCTAGAGCATCTAGGCCGTACTACGGTAGTGCGCGGCGCGCTAGCTGCCGGTGCAGCGTGCATTCACCTCGCGGGCCAGTGCGCTGACGGCGCTACTCATGGATTCGCCTCCGAACACCGGCGATCGAGCGACGAGCGGCGCTGGTGGACTTCGCCCACCGTACACCAATCTCAAGCTATAAAATGACCGA
This sequence comes from Triticum aestivum, assembly GCF_018294505.1. NCBI lineage: Eukaryota > Viridiplantae > Streptophyta > Magnoliopsida > Poales > Poaceae > Triticum > Triticum aestivum. The sequence continues at coordinate 227,677,628 of NC_057794.1, read as the reverse complement.
GGTGCTCCTTTCTTCTTCCTCACACCTGGCCTCGCTTCTCCTTCTCCTTCCTTCTCCTCCATTTCTATTTGCAGGAGCTCGAGACGAGGCTCTAATGGCAAAGGTGATGCCGGACTGGTACATGATCCTGATGTGCGGAGGGTTGGCGGCATTGCTGGGCTTCTCCATGCTCTTGTGCGTGATGATCCTCGATGATCATCATGATGCTGCCGCTCGAGTGTTGGCTCTCCGCGGTGGCGGTGATCATGAGGATTAAGTGCGGTGTCGGGTGCTAACTGTTGTCAGTGTGCTGGAGGCAACTTGCACCCGAATGATTACCCACAAATCTCTCCTTCAGAGACTGTGGTGTGCTAGGGAGGTGATCAGTTAGGTGCAAAATGTGCATGTGGATTTACAATTAGTGCACGTGGTCGAGTGGTTGTGGTTGTGAGTCTGCTGTCGTGGTGCTGTGTGAATAAAAATCTATGTCGTGAAGAGATATACGCTGCAACAACTCAGGGAAAAATCTCACTTCAGAATTTACCGAGGGTGAAATTAGTTAATCAAAATTAACAGCAGTAAAAACTACTCACATTAATTGAAACCAAATATTTAATTCATCGCACAAATTTAGGATACCACGCATAAGTTGCAACACATAACTAGATGTTGGGACAATAAACATAGAGTGACGTCTACAATGAAAACGGCAAATAGACAGGGTCCTGAGAAAATGTCTATGGTACTACGGCACACTCTTCTATCGGGGGAAGCGGGTTGACTAGTCAAAGAACGCATCTCTCTTGCTCGAGCCTCATTGGTCTACCAATGGCGATCTAAGGATTTAAATCAGCGAGGCTCTGGAGATAACCCATTACTCGTTGGGTCAAATGCTCTTGAGCGATGACATACTGGGCAAGGTTGGCCAGTACTGGGTCTCTCTCAATTCGTCCACCGGGAAAAGATGCTACTTCTCCGGGTGTTGCATGACTCGGGAAGTAATAATACCCTCGTTTGCTGGCATAGGGTACCGTGAATAGAAGGCGAGCAAGCGCTTCGTACGCAGCAGCTTCTATGGCCATTTGCGGAGTCGGCATAGATTTCCCCACGAAGGAGACTTCTGTTGGGTCTTGGTTTGGGTTTGCAAGAGGGATGTGCAGCACTGCCCAATATTTCGAGGTGGATGGGGTGATCCTCGATTTGAGCAACTTGTACTGGGGTGGATGGGTAGAACTCATGGTACTGCAGGTAAAGTCCCACAATATTTTAACAAAACTACCTGGGGTTGCATCTGGAGTTCTCAGATAAATACTAGGGCTTGGCATGGCAAAGAAATGGTTGTGAGATTTGTGCACAAGGTGAGGGATACTTGGTAAGGTCACGAGGTGGCCTTTTATATAGCATCTGGGCTGGGTCATTTATCACGGTGAGGGGCAACTAGTTTGTCGGTTCTGCTCTATGGGGTCGGGGTCAATGCCACAGATACACATATCTCACAAAAGTGACGTATAACTGTGGGTGTCGTCGGGGGTGGTTTTTGGTAGCTATGCCCGGAATTAAAAATGCAACCGTACACCAACATACTTATGCATGGCTACTATTTGAAATAGGGGCGCACAAGCAGACAACATTTAATTATGGCGATACAAGATCACACAATTACAAGGCGTGGACATACTAAGACTCGGTACTACTCGAGTGACTTAGTCTACCTCGTTAATATCTAAGCGGGCATGCCTTGTGGACGTCGAGGCTTCTCCATGGGCTTCATCGTCGGGGTTAGCTGGATGGAGTTGAGGAGCTGCAGGGTCAGGGTAGCGATGATGACCATCGCGGGGGTTGTTGGCCACAATCCCGTTGGAGCGTGTTCCCAAAAGGCGAAGAATCACTTGTGGGGACACCAAAGCATTTTGGTCGATGGCTGGGGCAGACCTCAAGGACTCGATCGGTTGTCCGAACAACACAACTAGGTTGTCAGCGTCGGGCGCATCCCCTCCTCTTGTCGGGGCTCGACAAACCAGTTCTCCACGAGCTGCGATCAGATCAAGGGTGATTTGATCGAACAGTTCCTCTAGTGCACTTACATAGTGCACCAGATGCAACAATGCAGGATATGTCTCGTGATCTCCGTTGGCAACCTGGGGTGGCCTACCATACCCGTCACGGTTGGGGTAGTAGTAGAACGAGCGACAGTTAACTCTAGGCGACAAGTGCCAGAGTTGAACTATAGCCTCTCGAGCAGCTAGTTGGATGGCTTGTGGCTCAAAGGAAGTTGTACTTCAGGTGAACCTGTAGGGGCGTTCTGGCGATAGACCCCTACCATAGACGTGCACAGTGGCCCAGAATTGACGGCCCTCACCGCTCATGGGCCCTTGGTACACAACATACTCTGGGGGCTCTTCTAATGCAAAGGCACGGCGGGTGAGGTTTGCTAGCCCGGTCACAAAACCTCTAAGGTTGGTTGCTGTGGTCTCATTGTGCACAATGGGGCCAGGCATAATAGCTCGGTTTGGGGAAGAGGCTGTGTTGTGCTGGGTTGAGGCTAGCATGCCTTTTTTATAGAAAAATGGGACGGAGTCTTCCTTCGCATGCTTGCGAAAGAGACTATTTAGGTGTCGGTCACTGGCCCGTGATTGACAGGCTAGGCTGGTAGGTTTGGCACCGACTGCCAAAAGATGTCGGGGTCACTGTGTAGCTATCTTACACGAGAAGCTTGGATGGCGCTAGGTTAAGCTCTAGTGGATTGGTTAATCTAGGTTTATTGACCTGGCCAAGATGGGATTAGCCAATGGTCAGCCTGGCTCTGATACCAAAGTTGTCGCAACCCGATTTTCAGGATATATTTCCCAAAAGATGGTCCTTGTGCCCACCAGCACCAGGATTACTGTTACCTGATGAGGCACCAACTTGATACAGAAATTCCAAGGAAAATACAAAATATGTAGTACAAGACCATTCTGGCCTATGAGTACAACACAAGGTTTCTAGTGGTTGATGACGGAAGCGGTTTGTGGTTCATCAGCGTCTATGGGACTCCATTTCCCACAGGAATAGCTGACCTGGATAACTCCTATCTTCGCGAGGCTGCTACACCATTGCGTAGGTTCCGGGGCTGTCATTGTCGGATTTCGGGTTCCGGCAGACCCTTGAGGTTCGAACACTGGGGTGCGCGCGGAGATTCCGCCTTCTACCTACCTGCACCCCTCCGCCTCGCTAAGATCTAAGCTATGGAAAGAACAACACAAGAGACACAGGGTTTATACTGGTTCGGGCCACCGTTGTGGTGTAATACCCTACTCCAGTGTGTGGTGTGGTGGATTGCCTCTTGGGCTGATGATGATGAGCAATACAAGGAAGAACAGCCTCGCGAGGGTCTGTTCTTTGCTGGGGGGATGAACTGCTAGGAGGAGTTCAGTCGCCCTTCTCTCTCTCTCTCTGTGATGCTACTCGATCCGATCCTAGCTAGTTTCTCTCTTGGCTTCTAGATTCTCCCTTCTTGATTGCCCCTCTACCCTGGGGGTGGCTAGTCCTATTTATAGGAAAAGGCCCTAGGCCTCTTCCCAAATATTGAGCGGGAAGGGCGCCAACAATTGGCCATTTTGAAGGGGAACATCTGGTACACTTATCCTGACTAAAGTTGGTCCTCGCCTGCCAAAGGCTCTGGTGGTGACGCTGGCTTGGGCTCCACAATGACTTCCTCCCTGCCGTTGGACTGGTCTTGGTCTCGTTGCACCGAAATGGGTGCCTTTGCTTGATGCTCTCGCCTGCGCTTGCTCCCTTTGCACCAAAGAGGAAAGGAGGACACTGCGCGGCTGGCGCCCACATGGCGCCTTTGGTCGTCATGGCTTGCGTCACGGGCACCTCGTGAGGTACCCCGCCTTGATCTCTCCGCCTCCTCGCGAGCCAGCCTGATGAGGCCGTGCCTGAGGAAGCTCCGTGTCGTCCGCCCCGCGAGGCTTGGCCCCTCGCGAGGGTCTTGGGTCTGTGTTGATGAAGATGGGCCGTGCTGGGCCCCCTTTTGAGCCACGCCGCAGGCCGCAGGCAGGCAAGTCTGGGGACCCCCGTTCCCAGAACGCCGACAGTAGCCCCCGGGCCCAAGGCGCGCCCGGACTTGGCCGTGCAGGGAGGCGAAAGGGCAAGAGCGAAGCGCCGCGGGCCCTAACAGCCTGCGGCCTTGGGCGCCGCGTGGCGGTTGACTGGACGTGGGCGCCTCAGCAACCGCGCGAGTTGATAAGGGAGCGGCATCTGCCTAGGCTTTGCTTTTTTTGCTTTCTCCGGTTGCTGCTCAGATCCCCTTTCTTGCGCCTCTCCTTCCTTCCTCCAAAATTTCCAGATCTACTCCGACCGCGTGACCTAGGAAGCCATGGCGCCTCGTCAGTCCCCGGCCGGAGCTTGGTACTCGTCTGCCCTGGACTCGCCGAACGTGTCGGAGGCGAGCCTCGCCCGGTTGCGCCGGATGGCGGCGGCGCAGGGCATCGACGGGGCGAAGGTGTTCAAGGCCGGCTCCGCCACCCCTGAGGGCCAAGGGAGCACCTTCTATCCGTTCTTTGTAAGCGCCATTGCTGCTGGCCTGGTGCCTCCCTTCTCCGAGTTCTTCTTCTCTGTCCTCCGCCATTATAAGCTACAGGCTCTGCATCTCCACCCCAACTCCGTCCTTCTCCTGGCAATCTTCGCCTATTACTGCGAGGCTCACGTAGGGGTGCAGCCCTCAGTGGCCTTGCTGCGCCACTACTTCTACCTCCGGACCTCTCGCGGTCCTGCTTCCGCGTGCGCGAGCTTCATCGCGTACGGTGGCGCCATTGCCATTTCGAACCCCGGGAAAAGGATTGAGGGCTTCAGGAGCAAGTGGGTCTTGGCAGATGCTGGGCGCATCCACCCTCGGCTGATCTTGCCCACGGAGCAACCCACGAGCTCCAGCGATTGGGGTCGAGCGGAGCTCGCGGACCCCCGCGCGAAGCTGGTGTTGGAGAAGATGGACGCGGATCTGAGGCCGGCCAACATGGCGGCGGCGAAGCTGACCGGCGCGTCGCTGCTGAGGGAATTCCTGGAGCACCAGCTGGCTCCGCTTCGGCAGTACTCACTTCCGATGTGGAGGCCCCATCCGAGCCCCGCGGCCTTGGCCGACGAAGATCTGGCTGCGGTCCTCCAATCTCTGGTCGGGGGCGATGTGGCGAGGTTGGAGGGCGCTCCTACGCCCTTGTTCCTCCGCGACGACTGGGAGCAGGTAGTGGAGTCCATGCCCGTCTTCAACGGGGACGGGCCCGTGCCCATGGAAACTCCCGGGAATCGGTGGACGTGTCCTCCGACGACTCCAGCGAAGAGGAGGAAGGAGGGGAGCGGGAAAAAGGGCCTGACTCCGAGGCGACTGACGGAGAGTCGAGGGCTCCCCTCCCCCGGCGCAGGTCCCGCGCTCTCCGCCTCTCTCCGAGCGATGACGACGAGGATGATGACGAGCAGGGCGGCGGGAGCTTGCCCCCGATCCCGAAGAAGGACAGGACCGGGCTGATCTCCCGCGGGTCTGCCCCGGCCCCGAGGCGGACCGCAGACGCGCCTTCCGCTCCCGAGCTTCCCAAGGTTGACCCTTCCAGCCGGCTTTCAGGCTTCAAATTTGGCCGGAGGCTGCCTGAGCTCACTGGCGACGACCCGTAAGCGCTTGATTCTTGTCTTTATTTCTTGTTCTGCTGCTGAGGCTTGACGTCCACATCTCTTGGACAGGCTGGCGCCCGCAGCAAAGAAGCCGAAGGGAGCTCCTGAGGTTCCATCCGTGGCAGCGCCTCTGCCCGCGAAGGAAGGTGACCGCGACGCACGGGCTTCTCCTGCCCGGTCGTCCTCGCGAGGCCTGGCTGAGCCGGCTGGGGCGAGCTCAGCCCCCATGGCCCAAGTGACTCCCGAGGTGCCTTTGCCTGCTGCCGCCACTACAGCCGTTGGGGCGCAGCAGGCTCCGCCTCAGGATGCTGTGGTCGCGCTGCCGCCTTCTCCTCCTACTCCACCGACTGCTGTCTCTCCGACTCCTCCTGCCGTTCTGGATCGTGCTGCTGCTGAGCTGGACCGGCTGCGGCAGGATCTTCTTGGCGCCGACCCTCGCTTGGTGGCCGGGCGCTTGGAGCTGGCTTCAGGATGGATTCGCTCCGACGCTTCGATTCGGGCGGCGCTGGTCCAGGCCTCGACGGCTTGCGATGAGGAGAGGCAGGCCGTCCTTGAGGCGAAGGCTGCTCGTGACGCAGCCCTGGGGGAGGTGGTCGACGTCCGTGGTCGCTGCAAGGCGCTGGAGGACGAGCTGCAAGGCCTGCGGGACCAGCTCGCGAAAGAGGCCCGCCTTCGCCAAGAGCAGGAAGAAGGCGTGAAGGCTCGCGAGGCGGCCGTCAAGGAGAGGGAGGTCAAGCTCAGGAGGCGCCGTGACCGCCTAGGCGCGCTGGAGCAGGAGTTGGGGGCGAGGAAGGTCGAGCTGGACGACAAGGCCCAGGTTCTTGCCGAGGACCGCGTGGCCTTCGCGGAGATGGAGGCGAAGGCTCGCTCCTCGCTGAGGACGCTTTACGACAGCGGCCTGGAGAGCCCGCTGGCTGGCGCCGAGGACGGCCCCGCCAAGCTGCTTCCCTTCCTGGTTCGCGCTCTTGAAGATGTCGCCCTTGGCCTTGGCCCCACGGCCGAGGCCGAGGCGCGTGTCCTGTCTTCTGCAGCGCTGACGCGGGTCCTCACCCACATCTACCTTCGCGATCCCGGCGTCGACCTCGACAGCCTGCTGGAGCCAGTAAGCGGCGAGCGTGCCGCTGCCGCTGCCGAGGCCGTGAAGGGTCGCGCGGAGGCTCTGCTGGGGAAGTTCCGGGCCTTCAGCACCAAGCCGAAGCAAGGCGCTGCCGACCCCGCTGCTCCATGAGGCGAACCCACTCCGCGCTGCTCCACCGCCGACAAGTGACTCCGTTGTGGCTCCTGTCCTGCCTTTAATTCCTGCACATGTATCATGCCTCGGGGAGGCGTTTAAACTTGCGTTTGGCATTGAGATAACAGTGTGGACTGTAATATTTGCTTTTGAATTCCTTGAAATTTACGCTTTTCCTTCCTACTTGCTTATGTTCTACGCCGGCAGAGCCCGGCCCCGCGCATACCTCAGCCGCCGTTAGCCCCGACCGGAAACCAGGACGGGACCAAGGAGTGAGGGGCTACGTGACAAGTTAGGCTCCTGAGTCGCGATGCTCAGGAGTCCCCCTTGGCGCACGAACAGCAAGTAGGGAGGTGTGATGTGGGTGGATCTACCGTTCTACGTCTGCAGAGCCCGGCCGCGCGCATACCTCAACCGCCGTTAGCCTTTCGGAACTAAGGAGTGAGGGGCTACGTGACCAGTTAGGCTCCTGAGTCGCGATGCTCAGGAGTCCCCCTTGACGCTCAAACGGCCTTCGTACCTTGGCTCCGCTCGGGGAGAGACGCGCGACGAACCAGGCCCGGGGGGCCTGGCTGGGTGGCGTGCGTCTGGGCGTGACCCAGGCGCAGCCCCCGTGCCCAGCCCCCTCGCGCGGCACTCCCGAGGGGAGGCGTTACGATGAGGCTAGACACTGAGCTCTGGGCTCCCTGAGGTTGATGCGGCCCGGGGGCCGCCCTCAGTTGTTTATCACCAGCGCGGAGCATAGCGCTTCCGTATGTGTACGGGCATAGCCGCTCCTCGGCAGTGTCGTCAGCCAGCACGGAGCATGGTGCTTCCACTGGTACGTGGGAGGGGGCTCCCCTCCGGGAGGAGCCCCCGGGGCGTGTACAGCCCCGCCCTGACACGTGGCTGGCACGGTAGGGCCTGGCGAGGTGTATCTGGGCACCCGTGAGCCAGCGCGGGACTCACGGGGCCCTACCTCTAGGCGGGTTGCGCCTGGCACTGGGCCTTATCTTGTGATGTGTCCCTGCAAATTTGGTTAGATGCCGGCACTCTACGTCCTCGGGTCCCGGCCCTCGAGCTGGTCTCAGCCGTCGCTGGTATGCCAGGTCGCGATGCCGTGGACAAGGCCAGAGGGTGAGGGCTGGAGAGCCAGTAAGAGCCCTGAGTCGCGATGCTCAGGTACCCCCCCTTTAACGTGCAAGTGGTCGGCATGGAGAAGAAGAGGTGCCGTGGACAGGCATCAAATAATCAAGCATGGTGGGTCGAACGCATAGCCGGAAATAAACGCAAAAGGGATACATGCCGCTGGGTCTGGCCCGAGCGACTTGGGGGATGATGCAGCCCGAGGGGCGCCCCCAACAAGGTAAGCTAACAACATGAAATAAAAGGGATACATGCCGCAGGGACGGACCCACGCGGCCTGGGAATAATGCAGCCCTGGGGGGCGCTCCCAGCTGGAAATGAAACTTGAAAGATGTCACCTGATGATGTTGAGGACGAAGGAGTGTTGGCGTAGCAGACTCGGTGGGCTGCGGAAGCCGATCCTCACGAGCCCCCAGGCCCAGGGGCCTCGGGAGGCTCCGGAGGCGCTGGTGGCTCCTCGCGGACCATCTCCATCTCCGCCAGGGCTGCGGAACGCCTGGCCTCTTGAGCCTCCATGATGCCCCTCATGAGGCGCTGGTACGTGGCAGCCGCGTTCGGCAAGCCGTAAGGCATGCGAACGTAGCTGTGGGGTGGACCTTCGCAGCGCCCCACTCGCGAGGGCCAGAGGCGCTCCAGAGAGGCGACTCGATTGAGCCCTGGTATGTCGATGCAGACGCGCAGCCCACCATCCTCGCCTGGATGGGGAGCCACAGCTGGTAGGCGGCGGCCGCCTTTCATGACTCTTGACTCCTGTAGCTCCTGAATGGCCTTGCTGACGAACTCCTGAGGGTCTGGCCCTCCTTGCCTTACTCCTTCTTGAGGGAAACGTGCTTCGAAACACGCCTCCATGTGGTGCCCAAGCGCCTCCCTCGTGACCTTAGCCAGGTCGGTGGCCCTCCAGGGGAGAGCCCCCGAGCCCTGCCTGAGGAGGGCGCCGGGCGCGCTTTCCTATGCGATGGAAGGAGGTTCCCCCTGGGCAGGCGCGGGCCCTGAGGGGCCTGCCTCCTGAGGGGCCGGGCCGGACGATGTCTTCTTCTTCTTGGGGGCGGTCTCGGGAAGCCTCCTGCTTCCGCGATCCGGGTCTTCCAGTGATGCGGCCTGAAAGGCTCATTCCAGGGAACACACCGCGTCCTTCTCTTCACAGGGCACCGTGATGACTCCGCCACTTCCTGGCATCTTGAGGACGTTGTAGCCGTGGTGAGTTACGGCCATGAACTTGGCCAGCGCTGGGTACCCAAGGATGGCGTTGTACGGCAGGCGAATGTGAGCGACGTCGAAGTCGATGAGCTCGATGCGGTAGTTGTCGCGTGCCTCGAAGATGACAGGGAGGCGGACCTGCCCAATCGGGACCGTGGAGCCATCGGTGACTCCGAAGAAAGGCTTGGTTGGCTGAAGCTGGTTGTAGGGCACTTGGAGATTGTTGAATGTTTCCACGGACAGGACATTGAGCCCTGCCCCGCCATCGATGAGGGTCCTGGTGACCACCACGTTGCTGATGATTGGGGAACAAAGCATCGGGAGGACTCCGGCTGTGGCCGCACACTTGAGCTGATTTGCTGAGCTGAACGTGATGGCACACGCCGACCACTTGAGAGGGCGTGTGGCTTCGAGCTTGGGGAGGACTGCATTCACTTCACGGGCGAACTACTTGAAGATGCGTTGAGAGGCTGGGGCTTGAGCCCTGCCCAGGATGCAGGCGATCGCGCGCGGCTCCTGGAAGCCCCCAGCCCCTCGTCCTGATGGCGGTCCTCGTTTCTCCTTGGTTGCGGCGGCAGCGGAGGGAGGCCTGCGTTGCCTTGCGGGCGATCCTCGCGAGGCTGATCCCTCCAGTCTCCCTCGCGAGGCGGGTCTTGCCAGCGATCCTCGCGAGGTCGATCGCGCCACCCTTGGCGCGGGCAGCGGTCTTCCCAGCGTCCTGCGTTCCTTCCTCCTCCTCGACCGTAGCCCCGGTCACCACGGTCGGGGCGACGGCCGATCCTTCCTTCTCACACGGCTCGGAGCTCTTGACATTCGTTGGTGTTGTGGGTGTGGAGGTCGTGGTACACACAGTACCGACTGCCCTTGGAAGATTCGGGCTGATCTCTGCCCCTCTTGGTGTCTGGTTCTGCCGCGAGCATGGCAGCCCCCTTGCGCTTCACATCCTTGGCCTTGGGCTTCTTCTCTTCTGGGTCTGCGGCAGGCAGCTCGAGGAGGGAGAGACGCCCTTCCTCAGCCCTGGCGCACTTGGTTGCCAAGTTGAACAACTCCAAGGAAGTGCACAGGTCTTCATGCATCGCCAGCTCCTCCTTCATCTTGACATCGCGCACGCCGTCGGAGAAGGCTGAGATGATGGCCTCCTCGGTCACCTTGGGAATCTTGAGGCGTGCGTTGTTGAAGCACTGGATGTACTTCTGCAGGGTCTCTCCGGGTTGTTGCTTGATGCGGCGCATGTCGCTCACGGCGGGTGGCCGGTCGCGAGTACCTTGGAAGTTGGCGATGAAGCGGGTGCGCATCTCGTCCCAGGAGGAGATCGTGCCTGGAGCCAGGTTCAGGAGCCAGGTGCGGGCCCCGTCCTTGAGCGCCATGGGAAACCAGTTCGCCATGACCTTCTCGTCTCCGTTGGCAGCTTCGATGCCCAGCTCATAGAGCTGGAGGAACTCCGCAGGGTCGGCCGTGCCGTCGTAACGAGGAGGCAGGTCTGGCTTGAACTTGCCGGGCCACGCGACGCTGCGTAGCTCGGTGGTGAAGGCACGGCAGCCTGCTGTGGCCACGGGAGGCCTTGGGGGCAGAGAGCTTGGTCTTTCATGTCCCCACGCGCTGCAGCTGGGAGCAGCGCGGGGTCTTGACGTGCGGGAGCAGGATCATGGTCGCGACGTGCTGGAGCAGGGAGCGCCCGGGCAGCTTCTTGCGGGCGAGGGACTTCTTGGCAGCTCTGCTCTTGCCGCGCTGGCACCTGACGGAGCGGGTTCCGCCCAGGGGCCACGCGCCTTGGAGCCATGGCGCCTTCTTGAGGAGGAGGTGGCTGGGGCGCCCCCGGAGCTTCATCGCCCGCGCGGGGCGGGGTGCGGTGCAGCAGAACGGACGGTGCAGGAGATCCCCCTGCGGCGCGGACGAGCTCGGCGATGCGGTCGAGCCATTCTTCATAGACGTCGTCGACGGGACGGTACCGCAGGAGCTCGTTTGCCGCGATGAGAGCAGCTCGAGCCTCCATGGGTGCGCGGAGCGCGCGGGACGAAGAACCAGCTGGGGTGAGCGAGGGAGTAGCGGTGCGGCCGTCTTGCCGCACGGACGGATGCTGAGACGACGCTTGCTACACATTCCTCGCCGGGCCGGTGGCGGCGTTGACGGCAAGTGACGGGGAACGGCGAGGACGCCCGCTGACAGGAGCCGTCTGGGCGACGCGGGAAGCGAGAGCGGCCCGGCGCTCGGCGCAGGCCCGACGAGCGTCAGACATGGACGCGGTGGTCGGAGGAGAATGGGGTGGTGGAAGACGAATTCCGGCGCACCCCTACCTGGCGCGCCAAATGTCAGATTTCGGGTTCCGGCAGACCCTTGAGGTTCGAACACTGGGGTGTGCGCGGAGATTCCGCCTTCTACCTACCTGCACCCCTCTGCCTCGCTAAGATCTAAGCTATGGAAAGAACAGCACAAGAGACACAGGGTTTATACTGGTTCGGGCCACCGTTGTGGTGTAATACCCTACTCCAGTGTGCGGAGTGGTGGATTGCCTCTTGGGCTGATGATGATGAGCAATACAAGGAAGAACAGCCTCGCGAGGGTCTATTCTTGGCTGGGGGGATGAACTGCTAGGAGGAGTTCAGTCGTCCTTCTCTCTCTGTGTGTGTGCGTGTGTGATGCTACTCGATCCGATCCTAGCTAGTTTCTCTCTTGGCTTCTAGATTCTCCCTTCTTGATTGCCCCTCTACCCTGGGGGTGGCTAGTCCTATTTATAGGCAAAGGCCCTGGGCCTCTTCCCAAATATTGAGCGGGAAGGGCGCCAACAATTGGCCATTTTGAAGGGGAACATCTGGTACACTTATCCTGACTAAAGTTGGTCCGCGCCTGCGAAAGGCTCTGGTGGTGACGCTGGCTTGGGCTCCACAATGACTTCCTCCCTGCCGTTGGACTGGTCTTGGTCTCGTTGCACCGAAATGGGTGCCTTTGCTTGATGCTCTCACCTGCGCTTGCTCCCTTTGCACCAAAGAGGAAAGGAGGACACTGCGCGGCTGGCGCCCGCCTGGCGCCTTTGGTCGTCATGGCTTGCGTCATGGGCACCTCGTGAGGTACCCTGCCTTGATCTCTCGCCTCCTCACGAGCCAGCCTGATGAGGTCGTGCCTGAGGAAGCTCCGTGTCGTCCGCCCCGTGAGGCTTGGCCCCTCACGAGGGTCTTGGGTCTGTGTTGATGAAGATGGGCCGTGCTGGGCCCCCTTTTGAGCCACGCCGCAGGCCGCAGGCAGGCAAGTCTGGGGACCCCCGTTCCCAGAACACCGACAGTCATCACAACGCTCCTCTCCATGCAAGAAATCTGGCCAAGACAATAGCCAGGGACAAGCCAGTGAGTACTTTGAATGTACTCGCAAACATTATGAACTCATGTATAATGCAACAAATGATAATCATGCCCTGGAATATTCCATGATCACAACGTCAGTCACGAAATAAAAATCCATTATGCACGCAAGTAAGTTATTCATGTCAAACACGAATATGCAATCATAGAGTAGAAATAGAATGCACCGATCGGGTGTCTGAAGCGACGCCTCGAAAGATAATAATATAAAGCATGCCTCAGTCGGGCATCTGAGCGACACCACATAGAGGGCTTACAAATAAAATAAATAACAAGCATGCCACAGTCGGGCATCTATGCGACACCACATAAAGGGCTTATAAGTAATTTAAATAACAAGCATGCCACAGTCGGGCGTCTGATTGCTACATCTTGAGCTTACGTTGGTTTTCCCCGAAGAGGAAGGGATGATGCAGCAGAGTAGCGTAAGTATTTCCCTCAGTTTTTGAGAACCAAGGTATCAATCCAGTAGGAGCCCACGCTCAAGTCCCTCGTACCTGCACAAAGCAATAGCTACTCGCAACCAACGCGATTAGGGATTGTCAAGCCCTTCACGGTCACTTACGAGAGTGAGATCTGATAGATATAATATTTTTGGTATTTTTGGTATAAAGATGCAAAATAAAAAGAAAAAGCAAAGTAAAAAAGCAAAACAAGATTAAAGTGATGGAGATTGATATGATGAGAATAGACCCGGGGGCCATAGGTTTCACTAGTGGCTTCTCTCAAGAGCATAAATATTCTACGGTGGGTGAACAAATTACTGTTGAGCAATTAACAGAATTGAGCATAGTTATGAGAATATCTAGGCATGATCATGTATATAGGCATCACGTCCGTGACAAGTAGATCGAAATGATTCTACATCTACTACTATTACTCCACTCATCGACCGCTATCCAGCATGCATCTAGAGTATTAAGTTAAAAACAGAGTAATGCCTTAAGCAAGATGACATGATGTAGAGAGATGAATTCATGCAATATTAAATAAACCCCATCTTGTTATCCTCGATGGCAACGATACAATACGTGCCTTGCTGCCCCTTCTATCACTGGGTAAGGACACCACGAGATCGAACCCAAAGCTAAGCACTTCTCCCATGGCAAGAACTACCAATCTAGTTGGCCAAACCAAACGGATAATTCGAAGATACTTGCAAAGATAACCAATCATACATAAAATAATTCAGAGAAGATTAAAATATTATTCATAGATAGACTTGATCATATACCCACAATTCATCGGTCTCAACAAACACACCGCAAAAAGAAGATTACATCGAATAGATCTCCACAAGAGAGGGGGAGAACTTTGTATTGAGATTCAAAGAGAGAGAAGAAGCCATCTAGCTACTAACTATGAACCCGAAGGTCTGAGGTAAACTACTCACACTTCATCGGAGGGGCTAGGATGATGTAGAATCCCTCCGTGATGACGACCCTCTTCCGGCGGAGCTCCGGAACAGGCCCCAAGATGGGATCTCGTGGATACAGAAAGTTGCGACGGTGGAATTAGGTTTTTGGCTCCTGTTCTGATCGTTTGGGGGTACGTGTGTATATATAGGAGGAAGAAGTACGCCAAAGGAGCAACGAGGGGCCCACAAGGCAGGGGGCACGCCCCCACCCTCGTGACCGCCTCTTTTGTTCCTTGGAGCAGGGTCCAAGTCTCTTGGATCACGTTCGGTGAGAAAATCACGTTCCCGAAGATTTTATTCTGTTTGGACTCCGTTTGATATTCCGTTTATCTGAGACACTGAAATAGGCAAAAAACAGCAATTTTGGGCTGGGCCTCCGGTTAAAAGGTTAGTCCCAAAAATAATATAAAAGTGGAAAATAAAGCCCAATATAGTCCAAAATAGTAGATAATATATCATGGAGCAATCAAAAATTATAGATACGTTGGAGACGTATCAGGCATCCCCAAGCTTAATTCCTGCTCGTCCTTGAGTAGGTAAATGATAAAAAGAGAATTTTTGATGCGGAGTGCTACTTGGCTTAATTTCAATGTAAATCTTCTTAATTTTGGTATGAATATTCAGATTAGAAAGATTCAAGACAAAAGTTTATATTGACATAAAAAATAATAATACTTCAAGCATACTAACAAAGCAATTATGTCTTCTCAAAATAACATGGCCAAAGAAAGTTATCCCTACAAAATCATATAGTCTGGCTATGCTCCATCTTCACCACACAAAGTATTAAAATCATGCACAACCCCGATGACAAGCCAAGCAATTGTTTCATACTCTAACTTTTTCAAAACTTTTTCAATCTTCACGCAATACATGAGCGTGAGCCATGGATATAGCACTATAGGTGGAATAGAATGGTGGTTGTGGAGAAGACAAAAAGGAGGGGAAGATAGTCTCACATCAACTAGGGATATCAACGGGCTATGGAGATGCCCATCAATAGATATCAATGTGAGTGAGTAGGGATTGCCATGCAACGGATGCACTAGAGCTATAAATGTATGAAAGCTCAACAAAAGAAACTAGTGGGTGTGCATCCAACTTGCTTGCTCATGAAGACCTAGGGAAATTTGAGGAAGCCCATTATCGGAGACTAGATGGTGGCTACTTTGAAGCACAATATAATATATAGAGTCTCACATCAAGCCAAGTTCTATAATGTAAAATTCCCACTAGTATATGAAAGTGACAACATATGAGACTCTCTATATGAAGAACATGGTGCTACTTTGAAGCACAATATATGAGACTCGCTATATCATGGTGCTACTTTGAAGCACAAATGTGGAAAAAAGGATAGTAGCATTGCCCCTTTTTATTTATTTTCTTTTTTTGGGGCCTTCTTTTTTTCTTGGGCCTTTTTTTGGACAATGCTCTATTGAATGATGATCATCACACTTTTATTTATTTACAACTCAATGATTACAACTTGATTCTAAAACAAAGTATGACGCTATATGGATGCCTCCGGCGGTGTACCGGGATATGCAATGAATCAAGAGTGACAAGTATGAAGAAATTATGAACGGTGGCTTTGCCACAAATACTTATGTCAACTACATGATCATGCTAAGCAATATGACAATGATGAATGTGTCATGATGAACTAGATGGTGGAAAGTTGCATGGCAATATATCTCGGAATGGCTATGGAAATGCCATAATAGGTAGGTACGGTGGCTGTTTTGAGGAAGGTATATGGTAGGTGTATGATACCGGCGAAAAGTGTGCGGTATTAGAGAGACTAGCAAAGGTGGAAGGGTGAGAGTGTGTATAATCCATGGACTCAACATTAGTCATAAAGAACTCATATACTTGTTGCAAAAATCTAGAAGTTATCAAGGCAAAGTATTACGCTCATGCTCCTAGGGGGATAGATTGGTAGGAATAGACCATCGCTCGTCCCCGACCGCCACTCATAAGGAAGAAATCAATAAACAAATCATGCTCCGACTTCGTTACATAACCGTTCACCATACGTGCATGCTACAGGAATCACAAACCTTAACACAAGTATTCTTTAAATTCACAACTATTCAACTAGCATGTCTTTAATATTATCACCTCCATATCTCAAAACAATTATCATGCTTCAATCTTTTCTTAGTATTCAACACACTCAAAAGAAAGTTTCACAAATCTTGAATACCAAGCATATTATTATTAAGCAAATTACCATGCTATTAAGAGACTCTCAAAATAATTTAAGTGAAGCATGAGAGATCAATAGTTTCTTTAAAACAAATCCACCACCATGCTCTAAAAGATCTAAGTGAAGCACATAGAGCAAAATTATAACGCTCAAAAGATATAAGTGAAGCACATAGAGCAAAACTACTTAGCTCAAAAGATATAAGTGAAGCACATAGAGCAAAACTACTTAGCTCAAAAGATATAAGTGAAGCACATAGAGTATTCTATCAAATTTTAATTCATGTATGGCTCTCTCAAAAGGTGTGTACAGCAACGATGATTGTGGCATACTAAGACACAAATACACAAATAATACAAGACGCTCTAGGCAAAACACATATCATGTTGGTGAATAAAAATATAGCTCCAAGTAAATTACCGATGGAAGTGGACGAAAGAGGGGATGCCTTCCGGGGCATCCCCAAGCTTTGAATTTTTGGTGTCCTTGGATTATCTTGGGGCTGCCATGGGCATACCCAAGCTTAGGCTCTTGCCACTCCTTGTTCCATGATCCATCAAAAGAATTCACCCAAAACATGAAAACTTCACAACACAAAACTCAAAATGGAAAACTCGTGAGCTCCGTTAGCGAAATAAAACAAAAGACCACTTCAGGGTACTGTAATGAACTCATTCTTTATTTATATTGGTGTTAAACCTACTGTATTCCAACTTGTCTATGGATTGTAAACTATTTTACTAGCCATAGATTCATCAAAATAAGCAAACAACACACGGAAACAGAATCTGTCAAAAACAGAACATTCTATAGTAATCTGCAGCTAGAGCAAGATCTGGAACCCCAAAAATTCTAAAATAAACTGCTGGACGTGATGAATTTATATCTTGATCATCTCCAAAAAGAATTAACTAAATATCACTCTTAAAATAAAATTTACAGAAGTTCTCGTGAGTGCTAAAGTTTCTGTTTTTTACAGCAAGTTCAACAAGACTTTCCCCTAGTCTTCCCAACGGTTCTACTTGGCACAAACACTAATTAAACACAAAAAACACAACCAAAACAGAGGCTAAATAATTTATTTATTACTAAGCAGGAGCAAAAAGCAAGGAATAAAAATAAAATTGGGTTGCCTCCCAACAAGCGCTATCGTTTAACGCCCCTAGCTAGGCATAAAAGCGAGGATAGATCTAGGTATTTCCATCTTTGGTAGTCAATCCATAAGTGGATCTCATGATAGTTTCATATGGTAATTTTATTTTCTTTCTTGGAAAGTGTTCCATGACCTTTTTAATGGACATTGAAATCTAATATTCCCTTCCTTCATATCAATAATCGCACCAACCGTTCTAAGGAATGGTCTACAAAGAATAATAGGGCAAGAAGGATTGCAATCTATATCAAGAACAATGAAATCTACGGGCACATAATTCATATTTGCAACAATAAGAACATCATTAATCCTTCCCATAGGTTTCTTAATAGTGGAATCCGCAACATGCAAGTTTAGAGAGCATTATCAAAGTTACGGAAATCTAGTAAATCACATAATGTCTTGGGAATAGTAGAGACACTAGCACCCAAATCACACAAAGCATAAAACTCATGATCTTTAATTTTAATTTTAATAGTTGGTTCCCACTCATCATAGAGTTTTCTAGTGATAGAAACTTCCAACTCAAGTTTTTCTTCATAAGATTGCATCAAGGCATCAACAATATGTTCGGTGAAGGCTTTATTTTGACTATAAGCGTGTGGAGAATTTAGCATGGATTGCAACAAGGAAATACAATCAATTAAAGAGCAACTTTCATAATTAAATTCCTTGAAATCCAATATAGTGGCTTTAGCAACATCTAGATTTTTATTTCTTTCAATCCCACTTTCATCAATTTCATCATTAAGATCTAAATACTCCGAATTTTTAGAACGCCTTCTAGGTAAAGGAAGATCATATTCAGTTTCATCAAGATTAATATTGCAAAATAAAGATTTAATAGGGGACACATCAATAACTTTTAGATCTTCATCTTGATTTTCATAGGAATTGGAGGAACACGCTTTAATAAAGGCATCTTTGGAAGCACGCATCCTAGCGGTTCTTTCCTTACACTCACTGATTGAAATTCTCATGGCTTTTAGAGACTCATTGATATCATGCTTAGGTGGAATAGATCTAAGTTTCAAAGAATCAACATCAAAAGCAATTCTATCAACGTTCCTAGCCAAATCATCAATCTTAAGCAATTTTTCTTCAATCATAGCATTAAAATTATTTTGCGAAGAAATAAATTCTTTAATATTAGATTCAAAATCAGAGGGCATCTTATTATAATTTCCATAAGAGTTATTGTAGGAATTCCCATAGTTATTAGAAGGATTACTAGGATATGGCCTAGGATTAAAATTCCCTCTATAAGCGTTGTTACCAAAATTATTCCTACCAACAAAATTCACATCCATAGATTCATTGTTATTCTCAATCAAAGTAGACAAAGGCATATCATTAGGATCAGAAGAAACACTCTTAGTAGCAAATAATTTCATAAGTTCATCCATCTTTCCACTCAACACATTAATTTCTTCTATCGCATGCACTTTTTTATTAGAAGATCTTTCAGTATGCCATTGAGAATAATTAACCATAATATTATCTAGGAGTTTAGTAGCATCTCCTAAAGTGATTTCCATAAAAGTGCCTCCCACGGCCGAATCTAAAAGATTTCTAGAAGCAAAATTCAATCCGGCATAAAAAATTTGTATAATCATCCACAAATTCAAACCATGAGTAGGGCAATTACGTATCATTAATTTCATTCTCTCCCAAGCTTGTGCAACATGTTCATGATCAAGTTGTTTAAAGTTCATAATGTCGTTTCTAAGAGAGATGATCTTAGCGCTTTAGCATGATCTCTAAGCGAAAAAGGAAATAGCTTCAATTTAACGACATCATTATTGACATCTTTTTTCTTTTGCATATCACATAAATCAACGAAGCTATTCAAATGAGTAGCGGCATATTCACTAGGAAGGCAGGCGAATTGATCTTTTATAACCAGATTCAACAAAGCAGTATTAATTTCACAAGATTCAGCATCGGTAAGAGGAGCAATCGGAGTGCTAAGGAAATCATTATTATTGGTATTGGTGAAGTCACACAATTTAGTAGTATCTTGAGCCACCGCGACAAACAAGCAATCTAACACATGAGCAAACAAAAAGCAAGCGGGCAAAAAGAGGCAAATAGAGAGGGAGGATAGAGAGAGAGGGCGAATAAAACGGCAAGGGTGAATTGGGGGGAGAGGAAAACGAGAGGCAAATGGCAAATAATGAATGCGAGAGATAGGGATTACAATGGGTACTTGGTATATTGACTTTTTTGCGTAGACTCCCCGGCAACAGCGCCAGAAATCCTTCTTGCTACGTCTTAAGCTTGCGTTGGTTTTCCCCGAAGAGGAAGGGATGATGCAGCAGAGTAGCGTAAGTATTTCCCTCAGTTTTTGAGAACCAAGGTATCAATCCAGTAGGAGCCCACACTCAAGTCCCTCGTACCTGCACAAAGCGATAGCTACTCGCAACCAACGCGGTTAGGGGTTGTCAAGCCCTTCACAGTCACTTACGAGAGTGAGATCTGATAGATATAATATTTTTGGTATTTTTGGTATAAAGATGCAAAGTAAAAAGTAAAAGCAAAGTAAAAAGCAAAACAAGATTAAAGTGATGGAGATTGATATGATGAGAATAGACCCGGGGGCCATAGGTTTCACTCGTGGCTTCTCTCAAGAGCATAAGTATTCTACGGTGGGTGAACAAATTACTGTTGAGCAATTGACAGAATTGAGCATAGTTACGAGAATATCTAGGCATGATCATGTATATAGGCATCACGTCCGTGACAAGTAGATCGAAATGATTCTGCATCTACTACTATTACTCCACTCATCGACCGCTATCCTACATGCATCTAGAGTATTAAGTTAAAAACAGAGTAACACCTTAAGCAAGATGACATGATGTAGAGAGATAAATTCATGCAATATGAAATAAACCCCATCTTGTTATCCTTGATGGCAACGATACAATGCGTGCCTTTCTGCCCCTTCTATCACTGGGTAAGGACACCACAAGATCGAACCCAAAGCTAAGCACTTCTCCCATGGCAAGAGCTACCAATCTAGTTGGCAAAACCAAATGGATAATTCGAAGAGACTTGCAAAGATAACCAATCATACATAAAAGAATTCAGAGAAGATTCAAATATTATTCATAGATAGACTTGATCATAAACCCACAATTCATCAGTCTCAACAAACACACCGCAAAAAGAAGATTACATCGAATAGATCTCCACGAGAGAGGGGGGGACTTTGTATTGGGATTCAAAGAGAGAGAAGAAGCCATCTAGCTACTAACTATGAACCCGAAGGTCTGAGGTAAACTACTCACACTTCATCGGAGGGGCTAGGATGATGTAGAAGCCCTCCGTGATGACGGCCCTCTTCCGGCGGAGCTCCGGAACAGGCCCCAAGATGGGATCTCGTGGATACAGAAAGTTGCGGTGATGGAATTAGGTTTTTGGCTCCTGTTCTGATCGTTTGGGAGTACGTGTGTATATTTAGGAGGAAGAAGTATGCCGGAGGAGCAACGAGGGGCCCACGAGGCAGGGGGCGCGCCCTAGGGGGGGCGTGCCCCCCAACCACGTGACCGCCTCTTTTGTTCCTTGGAGCAGGGTCCAAGTCTCCTGGATCATGTTCGGTGACAAAATCACGTTCCCGAAGATTTTATTCCGTTTGGACACTGTTTGATATTCCGTTTATCCGAAACACTGAAATAGGCAAAAAAAACAGCAATTCTGGGCTGGGCCTCCGCTTAATAGGTTAGTCCCAAAAATAATATAGAAGTGGAAAATAAAGCCCAATATAGTCCAAAACCGTAGATAATATAGCATCGAGCAATCAAAAATTATAGATACGTTGGAGACGTAAGCGACACCACATAAAGGGCCTATAAGTAATTTAAATAACAAGCATGCCACAGTCGGGCGTCTGAGCAACACCACATAAAGGACTTATAAGTAATTTAACTAACAAGCATGCCACAGTCAGGCGTCTGAGCGACACCACATAAAGGGCTTATAAGTAATTTAAATAACAAGCATGCCACAGTCGGGCGTCTGAGCGACACCACATAAAGGGCTTATAAGTAATTTAAATAACAAGCATGCCACAGTCGGGCGTCTGAGCGACACCACATAAAGGGCTTATAAGAGAATAATCATAGTGAATATCCAGGAGGTAGAGCCGTCCCAGGGATACTCAATAATTCAAATAATACCAATGGTTAGGCTATAGTAATAATAATCATAATCATCATATGTCCCAAGTCATGATCAATGTTCTGGTTTAGCAATTTTTCCTCCGAAGACCGACACTAAGACCGACACTTGACCCATCCAGACTGTAGTCCTTAACTACGAACATGGTTATTCGATTAGATATAACCTCTGCAGAGGGTGTACTCTTTACCCACGAGTAACGGATTCCTTTAGTCCATCGGGGCTAATTCCGTCTACGGTCTTTTAATTGAAAACACACCTGACCGCACACACCAGCCTAACTTACCGGTGTCTGGAATCACCCACGACACCCGTTAAGCGAAACTCTAAGTGGGGAGGCTACAACCTCGACTAGCATGGGATCACAAAATTTATAACGCACGCAAACTAGGGGAGCTACCCCCTCGGCTCCAACCGGAAACACCCATGCCCCCGGACCAGGTGGCATGTCTACCGGATGCAGCCGGTATCTTCCACCATGGCCTCTCTGTACGGTGTGTGCTAGGAAGGGGTTGACAACTTACTGAACCGTACCCTACCTATGGCAGGGACAAGTGGTAGTACGAAACAAGTATGGGGGTTACTGGAACAAGACTCAATCTACGGTCCACTCAGGAGATTAAGGCATTCCCTGCAGGATTAGTATAACAAATATATTTCACACCAACAAACAGAGTCACAACTCATCATACCTCACCATGCCTTACCGGACATAATCGTCTCAATGAATTATTAGAGACAAGTTCGTGTCTACCCAAGACAGAGAGTTTCCCGGATTCCTCCCGATAGGCATGAAAGGCATACGAGGGTGATTACTATCAGAAGCATATCAAATTCCAACAACAAGGAATCATCATTATGCACTCATGAATATGATCATAACACCACATAAAATACCGAACACTTCATGTCAAGGTGGTGTCGTATTAGCATCGAACGACACACAACAGATATTATGCCGGGGTTCAAAATGCTTGCCTTCAAGAGTATGCAAGTGGGGGTGCACTTAATGAAAGTTGCTTCCTTCTTCAAAATCCTATTTTAAGAAAATTTAAATTAACACATAGTTTCAAAACAGTACAAAAAAGTTGTTTGGAAAATTTTCAAATAAATATGGAAATAAACTAGATGAAATTTGGGAAACAACAAAAAAAGAATCGGGTCAAGCGGAGTTATATTTAAAAAGTTATAGCTAGTCAAAGTTTCAGTCAAAATCTGTTTTTAAATTAAACAGAAAAAGAAAAACAGTTCGAATAAGAATACGCTTCCAAGACAAAGAAGACGTACTCATGTGTTTTACGTTTCCACTTAAAACACGTCGGCAGAGCTGGGGTCACTAGCAGGTGGGGCCGTCGGGTCCACTGGTCAGGTTTGACCAGTCGCCCGCACCCTCCTTCCTTCTCTGGCCGAGCGGTGGCGGGGCTCCGGCGATTGCCGCCGACGAACGACGGCTCCCCGCGGGATTCTGAGGGCGGGGATGGATCCGCTGGTCCAGGGCGGTCCTCCCAGTGGTCGATAGGCTGGCGGGGTGGAGGGGGTCACCGGCGGCAAGCTCCGCGACGGACTGTGGTTTCGGGTGGATCGGGGTCTCGAGCTATGGTGGCTCCCGATCGGGCTAGAGAGGTGGGGTGGCTCCGCGCGGTTGAGGGTAGTCGGATGGTGGTGCTGGAAGAACGGGGGAGGCCTTGCTCGCGACGTACGGCACCGGAGCATGGCGGCGGCCGAACTGGCCGGAGACGAGGCAGACGGCCTCCCTCCATCGATTGCTGGCTATGGGGGCACTAGGGAGATGGCCTGAGGTCGCCTGAGGGTCTGGAAAAGCTCGGGGGCTCCTTTTATAGGTGGTCGAGGTTGGTTCCCGTGGCTGCGGATAAGAACGCCAGCGAACCACCATTCTGTTGTTGGCAGGGCGACGTGGCGGCGACGGGCGCTAGCAGACGGGCTCGTGGATGAGCTCGAGCTGTTCCAGAGGGTAGTTGGCGGGCGGCTGTGGCTTGGGCGGCGCTGCCATGGCAGGGGCGTGTTGCGGACGCCGGTGTGCTGCCAAGAGGGTTCTGACGGCGGCGCTGTAGGGCGCCAGGGGCGGCTTGGAGGGTTCTGGCGAGCGGACGAGAATGGGGCATGGCCCTGCGGGCGAGCAAAGGCCAGGGGCAAGACGCGGCGGCTCGGTTGCGCATGTGTGCAAAACGTGCGCTCTGGGCGCGCCCAGAGCACGCACACTACATGCTCAACAGAAAGCCAGAGTGGCCTAGAGGGCTTGGGTGAGGCTGGCAATTAACAGGTCTAAGTTAGAGGTGGCTAGGAGATTAGTGGACATGCTGGTTTGTCCAGAGGGGCAAGATCACAGTGCAAACATAAAACTATGCCAAAGTTGTCCATGAACACAAGGTGCTCGACAGAATGCCATGGGCATCTATGCATCTCTTCTGGTGGCCCAAATCTCCAGGTTGGGATCTCTTTAGGTGCAAGTGATGATGGCAAGGCTATTTGGGCAAAACCAAAAACTTGTTAGTGCAAGTTTTGCAAATCTTCAGTTCTGGACAGAAAGTGAAGGGCATTATTGCATGGACCAAAAATACTCCAATGGGTCCAATCTCCTAGACTTAAGGGTTTGGTAGGCTGGTCTATTAGCAAGAGAAAAATCAAAGGTAATATGGCAAGATAAAACATGGTTGCAGTACAAAACAGTAAACTGGACCCGAATGAAGATGAGGATGATTTGCTCAAATTTTTCAAAGAACACCAATGGGTTTTTGCATAAAGTTGAATTATACACTACTACTAACATCCCCCAATTTTGGTGGAATTTTTAACGAAATATTTAAATAGGTTGTAGTGCAAATGGAACTCTAAAACTCATGAAAAATCATTTTTTAAAGAAATAAAGCTCAGGAAAAATAATTGTAGAAATAATTCCACTGATAAAAAGGAATGGTATTGGGAAGATATACAAGTCTAACAATATTTTTGAAAGGTTTCCACCTAGAAGGAAAAAGACTCAAAAATTCAGAGGGACAGAGTGATCTGAAATTAAAAGATAAAACCAGGAAATAAAAATTTAATTTCCTGGCAAAATTTTAATTAATAAATCAAGGCCAAAATTTTGGGGTGTTACATTAAGTTAAAAACAGAGTAACGCCTTAAGCAAGATGACATGATGTAGAGGGATAGTTTCACGCAATATGATAAAAACTCCATCTTGTTATCCTCGAGGGCAACGATACAATACGTGCATTGCCGCCCCTTCTGTCACTGGGAAAGGACACCGCAAGATCGAACCCAAAGCTAAGCACTTCTCCCATGGCAAGAACAACCAATCTAGTAGGCCAAACCATACTGATAATTCGAAGAGACTTGCAAAGATAACCAATCATACATAAAAGAATTCAGAGAAGATTCAAATATTATTCATAGATAGACTTGATCATAAACCCACAATTCATCGGTCTCAACAAACACACCGCAAAAAGAAGATTACATCGAATAGATCTCCATGAGAGAGGGGGAGAACATTGTATTGAGATCCAAAAAGAGAGAAGAAGCCATCTAGCTACTAGCTATGGACCCGTAGGTCTGAAGTAAACTACTCACACTTCGTCGGAGGGGCTTGGATGATGATGTAGAAGCCCTCCGTGATTGATGCCCCCTCCGGCGAAGCTCCGGAACAGGCCCCGAGATGGGATCTCGTGGATACAGAAAGTTGTGGTGGTGGAATTAGGTTTTTGGCTCCGTCCCCGATCATTTGGGTGTACGTGGATATATATAGGAGGAATAAGTACGTCATTGGAGCTTCGAGGGGCCCACGAGGCAAGGGGCGCGCCCTAGGGGGGGCGCCCCCTACCCTCGTGACCACCCGTGGCTTTCTTGACGGAGGGTCCAAGTCTCCTGGATCTTATCTGATGAGTAAATCACGTTTACGAAGATTTCATTCCGTTTGGACTCTGTTTGATATTCCTTTTCTTCGAAACCCTAAAATAGGCAAAAAACAGCAATTCTGGGCTGGGCCTCCGGTTAATAGGTTAGTCCCAAAAATAATATAAAAGTGGATATAAAGCCCAATAATGTCTAAAACAGTAGATAATATAGCATGGAGCAATCAGAAATTATAGATATGTTGGAGACATATCAGGCACCATCATCACCAGCCTCTTTCAGTAATAGTCGGGGAGGGATGTTCGCCTCTCCTCCAGCAGACTTTCGGCTGGGCTTTGGTGGATGACTCCACCGGTGCCCAAGCCGGGGCTTCTCGCTGGTCCTGGAGGAGGTGACCAGGCGACCACCGCCCTGTTCTCCGTGCCCCTCCTTCGCAGCCTCGCCACTACTGATCTTGTCAGGCTGCGCCTGGCAGGTCACAGCGGGATCGGGATGGGCCCTTTCTTGGGCACCCTTTTCGTCTCCTCTTCCCACCGCAATACCTGGTGGAGGGTAAACGGAAAGAGGGAGATCATGGGGCACTTATCTTTTTGCAACCTTAAACCTGTAGGCACTAGCCAAATTTTAGTTCAAATAATGTAATCTCTTGAGTCCATGTGTGTGTTCTGTAAGGTTTGCACTTGTATAATCAGCATATTAATGAAAAAGATGAACCTTGCCAGGAACTCGTGCATGTATATGCCCACGCAGAGGTGGAATGCCTCTTTATTTAAATAAACAAGTTTTTCCCGGCAGGCTATCCTGCCAGCACCCTTTTATTTTGTTGCCAGAGGACTGAGCCTACCAGGCATAAATAAAGGGGCCAGCCCCCACCAACCTCTTTTCACCAAAGGCCACTACGATCATCCTGGCCAAAGCAACGTTCGAGTCCAAGGATAGGAGCACCTAAGTTTCAAAGAGCGGCGAGGTTTTCTTATGCACAAGTTTCAACTTACAGAACACTTATGGGAAGGAG
The DNA here is from genome assembly GCF_018294505.1 of Triticum aestivum. NCBI lineage: Eukaryota > Viridiplantae > Streptophyta > Magnoliopsida > Poales > Poaceae > Triticum > Triticum aestivum. Next base: position 227,651,245 of record NC_057794.1, on the reverse strand, counting down.
ATGGAACTTATCTGTTTGGCTTGTCGGAGGTCGCAATGCTGGTTCATCTTCCCAATTTCCGGGAGAGGCCAAGCTCACGGTAAGAACCTGCAACCTCATGCAAATGGAAATGATGCAAAATGCGACCTTATCTATATGCATATGCAATTCCTCATGAAATGCTTACGCAATTCTCTTGAAATGCTTATGCATGCATGCAACTTGTCGGGGGCCCCATTGCTTTGTTTATTTCTCTGTTGCTCAGGGTCTGCGCCTCCCTTTGTACAAGGGGCTACATGCAACTGAGGCAAGGCCTGTACAAAAGGGTGGCTGCCGAGAAGGGCCCGACAGCCGCACCTTATGGGTAGAACTTGCGGAGATGCTCAATATTTCATGAGTTTTGCAACTGAATGCCATCTCCGGTCCCCAGACGGACTACACCAGGTCTAGTGACTCAAACTACCCAGTAAGGGCCTTCCCACTTTGGCGTCAACTTATTTGTACCCTTAGCGGACTGAACGCACCTAAGGACAAGGTCGCCTTCCTCAAAACACCGGGCATGAACCCTGCGGCTATGATAGCGACACAGGGCTTGTTGATAGCGTGCAGCACGCGTAGCAGCCCGAAGACGGTTATCCTCGAGTAGCACAGTGTCATCATGTCGGTGCTGATCTTGCGCTACTTCATCGTAGGCAAGCACTCAAGGAGACCCGTAAATGAGTTCCATGGGGATAACTGCTTCTGTCCCATAGAGTAGGGAGAAGGGAGTCTTCCCGGTAGCTCAGTTTTGTGTCGTTCTGAGGGACCAGAGAACTACCAGCAGCTCATCGATCCACTGCCTGCCGTGCTTCTGCAGCGTATCAAAGGTTCTTGTTTTGAGTCCTCATAGCACTTCAGTGTTCGCCCTCTCAGCTTGTCCATTTCTCCTGGGATGCGTGACAGAGGCGAATGAGATCTTTCTTCTAAGGGCATGAACATATTGCATGAAGGTGCGGCTCGAGAATTGGGTGCCATTGTCGGTAATGATCCTTGTCGGGACTCCAAAACGGCACACCAATTCCTTTAAGAACTTGATAGCTGACTGAGCAAGCACCTTTCTCATGGCAGCTAATTCCGGCCACTTTGTAAAGTTGTCAATAGCAACGAACAAGAATTCAAAGCCCCCGGCAGCTCGGGGGAAAGGTCTGAGGATATCGAGCCCCCAGACCAAAAACGGCCATGACAAAGGATTGTCTGAAGAGCTTGTGCAGGCAGGTGGATGTTTTTGGAATGGGATGGGCAGCCTTCACACCTGGTGACTAGCTCAACCGCATCTTGGAGGGTTGTGGGCCAATATAATCCTTGTTCAAATGCTTTCCCAACTAATGCCCTTGATCCAACGTGAGAGCCGCACATGCCTTTGTGTATCTCAGCCAACAGTTCCTTTCCTTCTTCCCTATAGATGCACTTCAATTTCACACTGTTAGGCCTCCTTTTGTATAGATTGTCATCGACAAACTGATACATACCAGCCCTCCGGGCTACTCTTTCAGCCTCCTCTTGGTCACCGGGAAGTTCTCCAGTTTGGAGAAAGTGGACTATGTGCCTTGCCCAAGTTGGAGCCTGGGGCTCGGCAATGAGGACTAGTGGCACCTCCTCAACTACGAGGGCACGTTCCTTGTTTGCGGGGACCATAGGCCCGGCTGGAGGGTGCGGTCCGGCAGGTGATGGGGAGTTGTTTTTGGCGGGGTCCCTACCAAGAGCCTTGGGGGGGCTCTATCGGGAGAGGCTTATCGGATTCCATCTTTCTCCTTTTTGGGGCCATTTTTGATGGGGATACAGAGGGCTGAGTAAGATGGAGAACAAAAGTTCTTGGTTCCACAGGAAGCTTTTGCGTAGCACACTTTGACAGATGATTGGCTATGTTGTTTACCACACGGGGTACGTGCTCTATTTGCAATCCGTCAAAGCGCTCCTCCAATCTTCTCACTTCCTCAACGTATGCCTCCATCAATGGACTTTGGTAATCCTTGTTGACTTGTCTCACCACAAGGTGTGAATCTCCTCGAATGATCAGTTTCTTGATTCCCAATCCTGCGGCAACCCTTCATATTCTATTGTATTGTTGGTCATCTCTTCTCGGGCAAAGTGCATCTGGACGACGTACTTCAAGTGTTCCCTAGAGGGGGGCCATGAGAAGCACGCCAGCTCCTGCACCTTAGAGGTAAAAGGCACCATCAAAATACATGATCCATTCTTGGGGCGCTTCCTTGCCGAGGATAACTGTTTCCGGTATTTCCTCATCAGGGGTTGGCGTCCATTCTGCAATAAACTCTGCCAATGCCCTGCTCTGAATTGTAGATGTGCTCTCAAACTTCAGGCCAAAACTAGATAACTCCAAAGCCCACTCCACTATTCTATCGGTAGCCTCAGGGTTTCGGAGTATCCTTTGCAACTGGAAGCGAGTGACAACCATGATCTCAAGGGCTTGGAAGTAGTGGTGCAGTTTCCTTGAGGCCATGACGAGACTAAAGATCAACTTTTGCACACCAGAGTACCTCGATCTAGCTCCTTGTAGCAAGGAGCTGATGTAGTACACTGGGCGCTGCACCACTTTCTTCCTTGTCGTGTCCTTAGGGTCGCCTTCGCTGTCATGCTTCCTTCTGTCTGGATCCTTATCTGGCTCTGTCGTGCCTTGCCCACTCTCCGCTTCTTCCACTTCCCATTGTGCCACCAAAGTTGCACTAACCACTTGATTGGTTGCCGCAAAGTATAGCAGCAACGGCTCTTGTGGTTTGGGGGCAACCAAGGTGGGCACAAAGGACAAGTAGGCCATCAACTCTTGCAAAACCATATATTATTTTGGGGTCCACTTCATCGGCTCTGCCTTTTTCAGGATTTTGAAGAATGGCAGGGCATGCTCGGTAGACTTGGAATGAATCTGCCTAGAGCGGCAACGCACCCTGTCAGACGCCTCACATCCTTGATTGTCCTGGGTGCCTGGATTTGCTCGATAGCCTTGATCTTGTCGGGGTTAGCTCCGATTCCCCAATGGGACACAAAGAACCCAAGCAACTTGCCGGAGGGAACACCAAACACACACTTCTCTGGGTTGAGCTTCAAGTTGATCTTGCATAAATTAGCAAATGTCTCCTCCAAATCCTGGATGAGGGTGGCTCTGTCCTTTGTCTTGACCATAGTATCATCCATATAAGCCTCAATGTTCCTATGCAGCTGTGGCTCAAAACCAATCTGGACCGCCCTTGCAAAAGTAGACCCAGCACTCTTTAATCCTAATGGCATGCAGACAAAGTAGTACGTACCACATGGGGTGATGAACGAGGTCTTCTCTTCGTCTTCTTTGGCCATGAAGATTTGGTGATACCCAGAATAAGCATCCAAAAAGGAGAGCAAATCGCAGCCTGAAGTGGAATCCACAATCTGATCAATGTGCGGCAAGGGAAATGGGTCCTTCGGGCAAGCCTTGTTGAGATATGTGAAATCTATGCAAAGCCTCCATTTCCCATTATCCTTGCAAAAGACCACCGGATTTGCTAACCATGTTGGATGCAGTACTCCTATGACCAAACCAGCTGCCTCAAGCTTCTTAATCTCTTCTGCAATAAACTGCTGCCTCTCCAAGGCCTGCTTCTGAACTTTCTGCTTGATAGGTCAGGCATGTGGGCAGACAACAAGGTGGTGCTCGATTACCTACTTGGGAAAATAGGGGATATCAGATGGTTGCTAGGCAAACACATCGACATTCACCCGCAGGAAGGCAACGAGAGTGCTTTCCTATTTGTCATCAAGGGTGGCGCTCATAGTGAAGGTACCATCAAAGACAGCCCTGCCCTATCGGGACCTTATTCACATGTGGTGCAGCAACCTTGGATCTCTTACTGTTGGAACTCTCCGGTAAGTCATCAACAAGTGATGTACACTCCAAAGCGGTACGCTTCCTGGATTCCTTGTTGGCGTCCCTGATATCCTTATTCTTTCTCTGTTCTCCTTGGCGGGAACTACTGTTGACGCTGCTTCTGCTGTGACTGCGTCCCAGTACATATTATCCACGCAAATGATTGTGTCCTTCTCATCTGATAGGATGGAAATGACTCCTAGCGGCCCAGGCATCTTCAAGGTGTTGTAGGCATCGTGAGATGCCGCCATGAATTTAGCCAGGGCTGGGCGCCCAAGGATCCCATTGTACGGCAGGGGGAGGTCAACCACATCAAACACGATCTTCTTAGTCCGGTGGTTCAATTCTCCCCCAAATGTCATGGGCAACATGATCTTTCCCTTAGGATGACTCCTGCCGAGATTAACTCCTTGAAATGTGCCCGTGTTGTTTAGTTCTTCCTCTGCTATCTAAAGTTTGCTGATGACCTTTGGGGAAATCAGATTCAACCTAGCCTCACCGTCAACCAACATCTTTGTGACTTTGAGGTTGCGAATTGTTGGAGAGACCAACAATGGCAGACATCCTACCGTAGTGGTACAGTCAGGATCGTCCTCTTCATCAAAGATGATGGGCGTGCGTGACCATTTGAGCGGCTTCTGAGCCTCTGTCGTCGGCTCCACGGCATTGACCTCATGTGCCTACCGTTTGAGTTGTCGGTGAGAGGAGTGCAGGGATGCACCCTCGTCAATGCACAGGGCGTCAGTGGCCTTCTGGAACTCCTCCTCACTGGTTTCCTCTTCATCCCCTCCATCACTCTCATCCTTTCAAGTTTCCTTCTATCGATCCCTGGCAGGTTTTCCTTGGTTCCGGAAGGGTTTGCCGGGGTGATTAGCTTCACCGCCTCGGCCCTTCCCACCAGTGGCGTCTGACCTTTTTCCTTATCATGCTTCTCATATTCTGCTCTTTGCCTCTTACAAGCTGCTCAACCCGATGGCACTCTTGAAGATCATGGCCCTTGGTCTGATGAATCTTATAGTACGGCCCATCACCTTTCCCAGCCTTCTCGGCAGCCGCAGCCTGCCGGCAGTCAACGCACACGACAGCTTCCTTGCCGGGGGGCTTCGACCCTGGTCTTCTTGCCGATACTGAGCGTGCCCGATCCTTCAACAGTCATCACCGCCTTATCCTTGTGCCTCTTGCTACGCTTCTAGCTCTTCTTCTGACTGATGGATTTGTCATCACTTCCGAGTCGACATTGATGCAATCCTCTTCTCTAGGGAGTTTCCTTCCCTCCTCCATCCGAGCACACTTGTCCAGCAAGGTGTAAAGCTCCTTCACTGTCACACCCTGATTTTCATGCCACAACACTTAAGCTAATTAATCATGATAAAATGTGGTTTTAGAAAAACTTTTGAGTGTTTTGGTCTTTGCTTGATTTGATTTTTGTGTGTTGGTTGCAAGTGCTCCAAAAATCAAATAAGTCATCCAACTCTTATACTCCTTCTCCTTGATCCAAACCTTTGCCCAATGATCATGCCATGTTTATAGGAAGGAATAGTATTATCTTACAAAAATGTTTTCGCTAAAATGTATTTTCTAAAATAGCTTTTACAAAATCCCCTGAACTGAGACTTGAACTACAAGTACTTAATTAAGGGTGTGAAAAATCTTTCAAAAATTATGTTTGAATCCTATTAGATATAGGACTCCCAGAAACCACAAAGATATTATTCTAAAAGTTGTTTTACTATTTTATTTTAAGGCTTTTTCCTAAGGCCAAAAATGGTCTTTAATAGTTTAAAATTATTTTAATATTTCAAAAATATTTGAGAAAATTTAGAGAGACTCAGTGGACATATATGGTCCATATATATCAGTTTAAACACATGGTAATGACCAAAATATTGGTCAAATCCCTCAGAAACCCTTCCTGGACATTTCAAGCTTTTGAAATATTTACAAAGGAAATATTATCCATTAAATCCCGGAAAATTCTACCATGTCATAAATGACCTACTTGAGGATCCTACATAGTCTCATGTCATGGGGAACAACATAGCACCACCAAACCATTTCTGTCATTTTCCAAGTTTGAACAACTTTGCACTTCCAAACATGTCCAAATGCTCTCAAACTTGGTGCACATGCTCGAATGGTGTAATAATGCATCTAGATCAAATGGCACAAGTTGGACAGAAGGATATCATGATCAAAGTGTTCTAAAACTCTTCCTGTCCATAACCAAATTTGAACAACTCTACATTGCCAAGTGTCTCCTTTTGATCTGAATTTTTGTGGACATGTTCAAATCCTCAAATGATGACACAACACCAAGTGGTGAATCAAGGAGAATAGATTTGCATGACTAGATCTTGGAAAATCCATTTCTGTTGATTTCTAGGGTTTACCAAAGTTACATTGGCTACTTCGCCCAAATGATCTCAAACTTGGTGGAACACCCTACTTCTATGTTCCATTTCATACTGTTAAGTTTCATGTCAAGTGAAATTAAATTTCTTGCCCAAACCTACATCAAACACCTTCTGGCAGAATTTCCAAATGCATGTTTTAACCCCTTCAACTAATCTCCATGAGCTGAAACTTTTACCACAGCCTCAACTGGTCCTCCTCTACCTCCTGCATGCTTTTTTGCCCAAGGAGCAATGATTAAGGGGCGCAGGGACCCATTTTCTTCCCTGGACCGCAGTTTTCCCTCTCTCTCTCAACCCCGCCTCTCCTCCAGTGGCTCCCCAGGGCATCCAATTCCCTTGCCACATTGTTTACTCCCACCTACAGCCACTAGACACAAGTGGACACGCGAGTGTGCGCGGAAAAGCCGCGGATGCCGGCCATTTGCGCGCTCTGGAGCGCCTGGCAGAGCACCCGACCGTTGACGCCACGCTCCCTACCACCTCGAGCCTCACCCTTGCGCCAGTCGAGGTGCCTCGACATCCGCAACACACCACCGTGCTATCGCCCACCTCTCTCCCTCTCTCTCACCTCCAGCAACGCGTGCCCAGCGCTGCCTGGCTCGACCTATGTGTGTGCGAGCCCGTGGCTCCACCAGAAGCTCTCCCCGCTCTCTCTCTCTCCCTTCCCTACACCAACACCACCATCACGAGCGCCGCAGACAGCCCTGAGCCTCGTCCCGTGGCTACCACGGCCATTTTCGCGGGTGCCCGTAGGCCACGTCCATGGTGAGCCATGACCTCGCCATATAGGTCAGCCACATGCTTCTCTCTGGAGCCCTTTGCTCTCTCTCCTTCCCAGCAACCCCCTGACCAACCCGCACCTCCTCCCGTGCCCTCCTCTTCCTCCACGCTCGCCATTGCCTATGGTGAGCTCGGGCTAAATTCGTGTTGCCCGAGCCCCCTCTTCCCCACCTCATCATGCCAGAACATCTCCACCATAGACATGGAGCTCCCCCGCGCTCCAAATCCCATTCCCGATGGTCGTAGCATCCAAATCATCCTCACCAGCACCCCGGTCCACCACACCCGAAGCTCCTCCTCTTCCCGGGCTCCCCCGTGGGCGTGCAGCACATGGACGGGTGCGCCGCGGCACGCTGAGTCCGCCAGTGTGCCGGGCGCCGTCGAAGGTGGCCTGTGCCGCCCAGGAGAGCGCCGGCGCCCGCTCAGCCATGCCTCCCCTGCCTCTGCTCTGTTGGAGCGGGAGGTAGGCGAAGGCCTGAGCCTTGGGTCCCGCGCATTAGTGACCGCCGAGCGGGCCCCACCCTTTTAAGTGGAGAAGGATAGCGGAAGATCCGCCTCCCCCAGGCGAAGGCCCACTTCGGCGAAGACGCCTTCAACGTCACCTTGTCGCCCGCTTGGCCGAGCCGCTGGGCCGACCTAGTTGCGCCTCTCCGTTAAATCCCGCCCAGTGCACGCTACCGCCGCTGGAATTTGGCCCATTAGGTATTTCCATTTACTTTTTCTTTTTCAGCAAGATTCAAACTTTTCCAGAGACCTCATTTCAAGTCCAAATCTGATAATTCAAATTTTCAGTGACTCCATAAATCAATATCTATTTAATGAGCCATAGTGAACATTTTCACACTGCCTAGTTTCACCCGTATCTAACAAATAGGTCATCTATACTCCTAAACCAGCTTCAAAAGTCCATAGAATATTCATTAGAACTCCAAATCCAGTGAAACCTATTTCTAAATGCTTCTAAAATCATGCCTGATTTAATGGGTACTTTTACTCATTTTCATAAAAAGGAATTCTGTGGACAACTTGCAGATCCATTAAATCCATTGATTCCATCATATTGAAATGTTCAAAAATATTCACTCATCCAATGCCAATGAAACCACTCTGGTTATTTTTCATATAACCAGAGAAGTCCTAGAAAAGTCAACTTCATATTTTTAGAGCACTTTTATTTTCTGCCTTGTTATGTTGCTTACTATGATTGTTTCCGGTGTTAGTTGACGAAGTAGACGAAATACTTGGAGATGGACCAAAAGATTTGAAGACTCTGATGAACCAGTCAAGCAACCATTTGACCATGTCTATGAAACCCTTTTTATGCATTTCATATAGCACTTTATTATTGTTGCATAGGAATCATGATGAGATGGTAACCACTTTGGTTGGTTGCCTCTGTTACTTCCGTGTTGACACTTGCATTGTGCATCACCCTACCTTCCTATGAGGGTTATGCAGGTGGGAGTAGATAGGATGCTAAAGTAGTTGCTACGCAAGTGGGATAGGGTATATGCATGGTGATGGAGACAAAAGTATTCTCAAAGACTTTTTGAAAACCCCATCGGGTGCCACTAATGCCCGAGGGATATGTTGAGCTAGGTAACCACTTGATAAAGAAGTGGTGTACCGAGGCAAGTGAGTGTGTTGTTTTTGAAAACGGATGGGTTTAAGTTGCGACCGTTACTCCAACCTTACATGCGCAACCACTCTACCCTTATATGGGAAAGGGCATTATTGATTACCTAGTTCATGCTAACATGGATGCCCACATTACTAGTGACGGGAGTGGCGTGGTCACTCTCGGGACGGGGTCGTGCTAGGTAGGGCGGCCATGACTATTTTCACAGGGCACCGGACACACCGTTGATGCCCCGTGCTTGTGATATGTGATGAATATGGGAGCGTGGCTCCACAAAAAGAATTTATTGTCTGACAATGTTTGGCACGGGGGTTGCTACCAATCGAGTGGACTCCTTGTTAGTTGCGGCTATGGAAAGGTAATGATCGGGTGCTTACCCCGGGTACTTTAGGTACCGCGGGTCATGGATGAACGAAGGCTTCCCGGATCTTGTGGGTAAAGTGTGCAACCTCTACAGAGTGTCAAATTATTCGAATAGCCGTGTCCACGGTCAAGGACAGTTGGGTAACCGCTCTTGGGCTACGTCCAAATGTTTGCGAAACCTGGTGTTTGGATAAGTGCTAAGAACTACCTGGGTCCCGTCAAAGGACTTGACATGATGATTGAGTTGGATTGGTTCAAACTCTATTTATGTTGATATCTATAACCTGTTCTCATGGTTACTTGAATTCTCCTGATGCATGTCTTACAAGTTGTTGAACATGTCATTGCACTCAAAACTAGCTTTCTGCAAAATGACCTACTTAGTACTATATCATGCATTGGTGTACCTTGTTTTCAAAACACAGTTTGCTTGCGAGTACATTCAAAGTACTCATTGGCTTGCCACTGGTTATTTTATTGGCCAGGTATGAAAGAACAGGATATAATGAAGAGTACCTTGGTGACGAACATGCGAGGGTTAAGGCAGATGGCATGGGTCCAATTTATCGACAAAGATTTCCGCTATGAAGTTATACTCAAGACTTGACCATAATGGTCATAATTTATGTAAGACGGTATGTATGGATGTAAGACTCTTGTTATTCAGCTTCTGTGTGTTCAGTGATCATTGATCTCTGGGATCACTGGACACGGCCATTCGGCGATCACGACTTATGAGTCGAGGTCCCCACAGACCTGGTATCAGAGCCATCCTGACTATAGGAATCCTTAGTTAGCATGGTCGTTAGTTAGGGTAAAGCTATTTTGAAAACTACTACTAATTTACAAAACTATCTATACTTCTTTTCCCTTCTGAATTTTTTGAAAACTAGGATATATTTTCCTTATTGATCTCTTCCCCTTCAAAAACTTTTGCAAATGGTCGCTAGTACCCTTATGCCCTTGACCACTAGATTCCTTGTAATCCTCGTGGATAACCTAGAAGGAAGACGCCTTGCCAGACATTCGCCCACATCTTCTGAACACAAGTTTGGCGACACCACGACAAGACAGAAGGCACCTTCTTGAGGAATGAGGAAACCAAGACTCCAAAGATGGTGACACCCTCGACACTACCAGGATGATGCAACCTTGGCCCACTATGATTAGAGCATACGACATGCAAGGTCATGATATACATCGCTAATAGAGCAACCATGTCCTTACAGTTATTGTATCGGTAACCACCGGTGGATGAGAACCTCACCATTTGGCCCACCTCACTATAGTGAATAGGAAAACAGTTCTCTTCATCCCCCGCTCTTGGAGTCGATGTTGTCATCAACGTAACTGACAGGTTGGACCTCTACTATGCTTTGTTAATGTCCTTGCATAAAGGATTGCTTACGTGGAACCCTTAATACCTTAGAAGGCAAAAGGGAATCGTCATGATTAAGAAGACAACAGAAGACCGAGTCAATGCCAGCTACAAGGAACCACCTTCACCCCGTCAGCTCATCAAGCGAGAGATTGTTGAAGATTCTTCCGTCTCAACCCAGATCGTTTCATCGAACAACTACAAGAGACGTAGCGACGCCTGAGGAAAACCCATAAGACTGCACGGGACACGAAGCAAGCACGACTAGTGAGTCCGAGAACCCCTAGGGTAGGATGAGTCATGTACCCCCTATGTGCAATCGAGTCTGTATGATGGTTCAAATAGAACCATGATTGTGTGTTGCTTGATTTTATTTGTTTGTGTTTTGATATAGGTGGCACTTTTTCCCTAGGCAACAAGTACGCGACTATATCACCTTCCTTCCCTTGCTTCTTCTGTTTGGCCATTTTTGCACCTGTTTGTCTGCACTTGCACTATAGAACCACCTTTAGGCATCCCCCTCCTCTATGCTACTTTTCCCTCTCATCTCTCTCCTCAACTAATGACCAACAAGACAAGATACACCAAGGATTCTACTTCGGCAACCAACTGGCACTGAAGACTTTTGTTGCAGCTTCCTCGACCAAGTGTAACCCCATGGAGTTATGTTTACCCCTCAAGATTAGAAACCCATCCCTACACCCTTTGATACTTCACGAGATACCCAGCTCGAATCCTTAACCATGTGCTTAACCCACAGAATTGCAAAAGAACCAGTTAAGCCTCCACAATACTGGGTTCATTATGGAACTAGTGGACATAGTGAACGAGAACATTGTCATCCTAAGATAGCACGAGAACTACCGATGCCATAGGGAAGAACAATTTGAGGACACATGACTTGATGAGTTTATATCACTGACCTTGAGGAATTAACTGAGACTCTTTGGTGGATTATGAGGCTTTCATATTGGTAGGTGAACTTGGTGGGATTGTGTTAATAGAGTAGCGTAACTTTCATCACCCTGGAGTAAACTGGATTTTGTAAGACAATTAGGATCACAAGCTGAGATTCTTGGAGGAATAAGATTTTGACTTGATCAGATGATATCAATAGGAGGTTGTTGACATTACAAAAATGACTTGGGGGAAATGTGTATGGATTCTTGTAGGACATGAGATTTGGATTAATAGGTGATCCTAGTGGAGTATAGATGCTGAGTAAGTCTACATGGTTTGGAGTAAATTGGATTTAGACTGAAGATCTTGATCATGATACCATGTTTCTCGGTGGGCAATAAATTAGGAGATTGGATTAATTGTCAAAGTTGATTTAGGGATCTATATAAGCCTGACCTTGGAGTTTACTCGACAATGATAATGGAAATTGGTGGACTTACTGTAGTAGAGATAGCCCTTTCAAGTATTTGCAGATTATAGGACATTAGAAGATCATGTGGAATGCCATAAATATTGGATTTGTAGAGTTAATGAATTACGTAGTGACTAATGGAAGTTAATGGGCTGTGGAGTTGATTCATAGGAAGGAAACAAGATCTTGGAGTGGCTTACGACGTGTTTCCTTTGGATAGAGATGCTCTGTCTTGGACCTTGGAAGAATAGGCTGGGCACTTGGATTGTGATGCTTAATTCAAGCTTAGCAGCTTGTATGCTCTACCCATGGATTCTTAGGGGTGGCCATACATATGGTTTTGGGGATAGTTGACATGTATAGTTTTGTTAGACCTCCTCTTAGGAGTCATGAGGATATGAATAGCATGAGTGATGATTGGAGTTGACCTATACGAGATGATGCTTTCAGTGGTATAAAGTGATTTGTTTACAAGACTAGATAGAACTATTGGCATCTCAGAAACTGAGCTCAAGGATAGGATGACAAACATTCACTCGCACCCTAGAATCCTTGAAACCCTTAAGCCTTACCAAGCCACAACATGGTCGGATCATGACCTTGGGCTTTGGCTCTAGGTCAAGAAGACCTTGGCCAACACTCAACCGTGACCACCACCAATGCCCCAGCCAACCTTATGTACCTCGTGAACAAAGTCATCACGGAGTACTTGGACATTTTGGGTGTCTTCATTATATGATGGCATACTTGTCTACCTGAAGACAGAAGAAGAGCCATTTAGTTGGTTAAGGAACATCTGAAGACCGCCATGTCAAGGGGGAAGAACTAAACCAACCAGCATCATCAAGAAGTAAATTTCCGCGTCAAAGACCATGTGTGTATGCAAGTCAGTCCTCTCAAGGAACCAAGCATTTCCATGTCAAAGGGAAACCCACACCAAGATTTATCGGCCTCTCCAAGATCACTCCAAGACGAAGAGTAGATGGCTACCAGCTGGAGTTACCACCAGAGTTACTCAGTGTGCACAATGTTTTCCATGCGACACAACTCCGGAAGTGTTTTCAACTTCCTAACTAGCCTGATCTCTACAAGGACATTGATCACCGAGCCACCGATCTCCATCCTGACCTGGCCTATCCGAGAGACCATTAGCAACCTGTATCAAGCAAAACGTCATAGATGAAGACGCACCATACAGTACTTCAAGGTGTAATGGAGCACCACACGGGAGAAGAGGCAGTATGAGGACGTGAAGACAACCCCACATCCAAGTTTCTGCATTCCTTTCCGCGCCTAGTTTGGGAATCTCGGGGGCGAGATTCTTGTAAGGGGGTAGGTCTGTCACACCCTGATTTTCATGCCACAACACTTAAGCTAATTAATCATGATAAAATTTGGTTTGACAAAAACTTTTGAGTGTTTTGGTCTTTGCTTGATTTGATTTTTGTGTGTTGGTTGCATGTGCTCTAAAGATCAACTAAATCCTCCAACTCTTATACTCCTTCTCCTTGATCCAAACCTTGGCCCATTTTCTTACAAAAATGTTTTGGCTAAAAAGTATTTTCTAAAATAGCTTTTCCAAAATCCCCTGAACTGAGACTTGTACTACAAGTACTTAATTAAGGGTGTGAAAAATCTTTCAAAAATTATGTTTGAATCCTATTAGATATAGGACTCATAGAAACCACAAAGATATTATTTTAAAAGTTGTTTTACTATTTTATTTTAAGGCTTTTTCTTAAGGCCAGAAATGGTCTTTAATAGGTTAAAATTATTTTAATATTTCAAAAATATTTGAGAAAATTTAGAGAGACTTACTGGACATATATGGTCCATATATATGAGTTTCAACACATGGTCATAACCAAAATATTGGTCAAATCCCAGAGAAACCCTTCCTGGACATTACAAGCTTTTGAAATATTTACATAGGAAATATTATCCATTAAATCCCAGAAAATTCTACCATGTCATAAATGACCAACTTGAGGATCCTACATAGTCTCATGTCATGAGGAACGACATAGCACCACCAAACCATCTCAAAACCATTTTTGTCCTTTTCCAAGTTTGAACAACTTTGCACTGCCAAACATGTCCAAATGCTCTCAAACTTGGTGCACATTCTCAAATGGGGTAATAATGAATCTAGACCAAATGGCACAAGTTGGAGAGAAGGATATCATGATCAAAGTGTTCTAAAACTCTTCTTGTCCAGAACCAAATTTGAACAACTCTACATTGCAAAGTGTCTCCTTTTGATCTGATTTTTTGTGGACATATTCAAATCCTCAAATGACGAAACTACACAAATTGGTGCATCAATAAGAATCGATTTGCATGAATAAATCTTGGAAAAGCCATTTCTGTTGATTTCTAGGGTTTACCAAAGTTACATTGGCTACTTCGACGAAATAATCTCAAACTTGGTGGAACACCCTACTTCTATGTTCCATTTTATCCTGTTAAGTTTCATGTCAAGTGAAATTAAATTTCTTGCCCAAACCTACATCAAACACCTTCTGCCAGAATTTCCAAATGCATGTTTCGACCCCTTCAACTAATCTCCATGAGCTGAAACTTTTCCCACAGCCTCATCTGGTCCTCCTCTACCCCCTGCATGCTTTTCTGCCCAAGGAGCAATGATTAAGGGGCGCAGAGACCCATTTTTCTTCCCTGGACGGCAGTTTTCCCTCTCTCTCTCTCTCTCTCTCTCTCAACCCCGCCTCTCCTCCAGTGGCTCCCCAGGGCATCCAATGCCCTTGCCACATTGTTTACTCCCACCTGCAGCCACTAGACACAAGTGGACGCGCGAGTGCGGGCGGAAAAGTTGCGGATGCCGGCCATTTGTGCGCTCTGGAGCGCCTGGCAGAGCACCCGGCCATTGATGCTGCGCTCCCCACCACCTCGAGCCTCACCCTCACGCTAGTCGAGGTGCCTCGATGTCTGCGACACACCACCGTGCTGTCCCCCTCCTCTCTCCCTCTCTCACCTCGAGCAGCGCGTGCCCAGAGCCGCCCGGCTCGGCCTATGCGTTCGCGAGCCCGTGGCTCCACCAGGAGCTCTCCCCACTCTCTCTCTCTCTCCCTTCCCTACACCAACACCACCCTCACGAGGGTCGCAGACAGCCCCGAGCCTCCTCCCGTGGCCACAACGGCCATTTCCATGGGTGCCCGCAGGCCACGTCAACGGTGAGCCATGACCTTGCCATATAGGGCATCCCCGGGCTTCTCTCTGGAGCCCTTTGCTCTCTCTCCTTCACAGGAACCCCATGACCAACCCACACCTCCTCCCGTGCCCTCCTCTTCCTCCACGCCCGCCATTGCCGACGCGAACTCAGGCTAAATTCGTGTTGCCCGAGCCACCTCCTCCCCACCTCGTCGTGCCAGAACATCTCCACCGCCGACACGGAGCTCCCCCGCGCTCCAAATCCCATTCCCGACGGTCATAGCATCCAAATCATCCTCACCGGCACCCTAGTCCGGCGCACTCGAAGCTCCTCCTCTTCCCGGGCTCCCTCGTGGGCGTGCAACACATGGACGGGTGTGCCGCGGCATGCTGAGTCCGCCAGTGTGCCGGGCGCCGCCGGAGGTGGCCCATGCCGCCCGAGAGAGCGCCGGCGCCCGCTTAGCCTTGCCTCCCTTGCCTCTGCTCTGTTCAAGCGGGAGGTAGGCGAAGGCCTGAGCGCTGGGTCCCACACGTCAGCGATTGTCGTGCGGGACCCGCCCTTTTAAGTGGAGACGGACAGCGGAAGATCCACCTCCCCTAGGCGAAGGCGCACTTCGGTGAAGAAGCCTTCGATGTCGCCCTGTCGCCCACATGGCTGAGCCGCTGAGCCGGCCCAGTTGCGCCTCGCCGTTAAATCCCGCCCAGTGCGCGCTACCGCTGCTGGAATTTGGCCCATTAGGTATTTCCGTTTACTTTTTATTTTTCAGCAAGATTCAAACTATTGCAGAGACCTCATTTCAAGTACAAATCTGATGATTCAAATTTTCAGTGACTCCATAAATCAATATACATTTAATGAGCCATAGTGAACATTTTTACACTTCCTAGTTTCACCTGGATCTAACAAATAGGTCATTTATACTCCTAAACCACCTTCAAAAATCCATAGAATATTCATTTGAACTCCAAATCCAGTGAAGCCTATTTCTAAATGTTTCTAAAATCATGCCTGATTTAATGGGTACTTTTACTCATTTTCATAAAAAGGAATTCTGTGGACAACTTGCAGATCCATTAAATCCATTGATTCCATCATATTGAAATGTTCAAAAATATTCACTGATCCAATCCCAATGAAACCACTCTGGTTATTTTTCATATAACCAGAGAAGTCCTAGAAAAGTCAACTTCATATTTTTAGAGCACTTTTATTTTCTGCCTTGTTGTGTTGCTTATCATGATTGTTTCCGGCGTTAGTTGACGAAGTAGATGAAATACTTGGAGATGGACCAGAAGATTTGAAGACTCTAATGAACCAGGCAAGACCATGTCTATGAAACCCTTTTTATGCATTTCATATAGCACTTTATTATTGTTGCATCGGAATCATGATGAGATGGTAACCACTTTGGTTGGTTGCCTCTGTTACTTCCGTGTTGACACTTGCATTGTGCATGACCCTACCTTCCTATGAGGGTTATGTAGGTCGGAGTAGATGGGATGATAAAGTAGTTGCTACGCAAGTGGGACAGGGTATATGCATGGTGATGGAGACAAAAGTATTCTCAAATACTTTTTGAAAACCCCGTCAGGTGCCACTAATGCCCGAGGGATATGTTGAGCTAGGTAACCACTTGATAAAGAAGTGGTGTACCGAGGCAAGTGAGTGTGTTGTTTTTGAAAACGGATTGGTTTAAGTTGCGACCGTTACTCCTACCTTACATGCGCAACCACTCTACCCTTATATGGGAAAGGGCATTATTGATTACCTAGTTCGTGCTAACATGGATGCCCCCATTACTAGTGACGGGACTGGCGTGGTCACTCTCGGGACGGGGTCGTGCCAAGTAGGGCGGCCATGACTGTTTTCACAGGAGACTGGACACACCGTTGTTGCCCCGTTCTTGTGATATGTGAGGAATATGAGAGTGTGGCTCCACAAAAAGAATTTATTGTGTGACAATGTTTGGCACGGGGGCTGCTACCAATCGAGTGCACTCCTTGTTAGTCGTGGCTAGGGAAAGGTAATGATCAGGTGCTTACCCCGGGTACTTGGGGTACCGCGGGTCGTGGATGACACGAAGGCTTCCCAGATCTTGTGGGTAAAGTGTGCAACCTCTGCAGAGTGTCAAACTATTCGAATATCCATGTCCATGGTCAAGGATAGTTAGATAACCGCTCTTGGGCTACGTCCAAATGTTTGCGAAACCTGGTGTTTGGATAAGTGGTAAGAACTACTTGGGTCCCGTCAAAGGACTTGACATGATGATTGAGTTGGATTGTTTCCAACTCTATTTATGCTGATATCTGTAACCTGTTCTCATGGTTACTTGAATTCTCCTAATGCATGTCTTACAAGTTGTTGAACATGTCATTGCACTCAAAACTAGCTTTCTGCAAAATGACCTACTTAGTGCTATATCATGCATTGTTGTACCTTGTTTTGAAAACATGGGTTGCTTGCGAGTACATTCAAAGTACTCATTGGCTTGCAACTGGTTATTTTATTGGCCAGGTATGAAAGAACAGGGTATAATGAAGAGTACCTTGGTGACGAACATGCGAGCTAGGACGCTTCCCAGTCAGAATGCCTGTAGGGTTAAGGAAGATGGCATGGGTCCAAGTTATCGATGAAGATTTCCGCTGTCAAGTTATACTCAAGACTTGACCATAATGGTCATAATTTATGTAAGACAATATGTATGGATGTAAGACTCTTGTTATTCATCTTCCGCGTGTTCAGTGAGCATTGATCTCTGGTATCACTGTACACGTGCATTCGGTGATCACGACTTATGAGTCGGGGTCCCCACATTCGCACTCTTGGGCAACCGCACATTCATCTTGGAATGAATCTTGCGGTTGCGCACATTGCACTGGAAGGTAGCTATTACAACTGCTGGATGGATATTTGGGATGTTCCTATGAACTCTGCTGAATCTCTGCAAGTACTTCCGGAGAGTCTCTCCTTCTTTCTGCTGAAGGAGTTGCAAGTCGCTGGGCCACCTAGGTTCTTGATGGCCGCCAGTGAAGGCGCCAATGAACTCATGGCACGGGTCAGCCCATGACGAAATGGAGTTCTCCGGTAGGTGCATCAGCCAAGACCTCACATTGGACTTGAGTGCCAAAGGGAAGTAGTTGGCGAATATGTTCTCATCTCTTCCCCCGACAGCTTGAACATCAATGGTGTAGATGCTCAGAAACTCTGCCGAGTTCAGCCTCCCATCATACTTCTCGGGTATCTCTGGCTTGAACGTACGGACGGACGGCCAATGAACTCGCCACAACTCGCGAGTAAAGGCAGGGCACCCAACCTCGAGAGGTAGGCACCCGCCAACCTCGAGCGCGAGCTCGTCAACATCGGTTCCATCTCACCCATTGGCCCGACGGGGGTCGTCGCGGCGTTGCTCGAAGTTGACGCACGCGTCTCCCCTTCGTCTATCCTCCGAGGCTCTCCATTGGCCTGGGCATGCTCGAGGATCAGAGGATGCCATCAAGATGTCGTCAGGTTCTTGGTTCTACCACACTCGCGCTGGTTACCATGGTGGGGACTGTACCGTGGGGGTGGCCCCTTCCATACGGGCAGCAGCACAAGCCGTCATCATTTCTTGGGGAGGCCGTGGTGGGCCAGCTCACTGCGAGCCCCCAGCCTTGGTGAAACTAAGCAGACTCCGGATGGTGGCTCGTCGTTCGTCCATCTTCTCGGCCGCTGGCGGAAACCTCAGTAGCAGCTGAGCCCGCGTCATGGCTTCCGTGGCAGTGCTTGGCATAGGTGATGATGATGTGGACAGCACCGTCGCTCGGTCCTGATGGTGCCAGCGGCGATAGCACCACATCCTTGTTGTTGTGAAGTAGCTACCCGAATGGCATGGTGACGTGGTGAAGGCGCTTGAGGGCCATCGGCTCCATTGGGCGCAGCGACCTTGTCGACTCGCCCCGGGGGAGGTGCACGTGCTGCGGTCGCTCCCGTGGTGGGGGCAGACGGAGGGCGGCGATTCGACCCGACTGGGCGCCATCACTGTCACTGTGCCTGTCGGCGAGAGGAAGGGGCGCGAATTGAATAACTCCTTCGCCCGTACGTGATGTCACTTGAAGCTACGTCGGTATTTCCCTAAAGAGGAAGGGATGATGCAGCACAATGGCGGTGGGTATTTCCCTTGGATATGAAACCAAGGTTATCGAACCAGTAGGAAAACCAAGCAACACAACGTAAACAGCCCCTGCACACAGATAACAAATCCTCGCAACCCGACGTGTTAAAGGGGTTGTCATTCCCTTTTGGGTAATGGTGCCAGAAATTGGTGCGTGACAGGAGAAAGGTTGTAATAGATTGGATAAATAGATCGGAAATAAAATAAAGTGTAGCAAAGTATTTTTGTATTTTTTTAATAGATCTGAAAATAAAAGCAAATAAAAATAGATCGCAAAGGCAAATAATATGAGGAAGAGACCCGGGGGCCGTAGGTTTCACTAGTGGCTTCTCTCGAGAAAAATAGCAAAGCGGTGGGTGAACAAATTACTGTTGGGCAATTGATAGAACTTCAAATACTCATGAAGATATCCAGGCAATGATCATTATGTAGGATTCACGTCCAAGATTAGTAGACCAACTCTTTCCTGCATATACTACTATTACACCACACATCGACCGCTATCCAACATGCATCTAGTGTATTAAGTCCATGGAGAAACAGAGTAATGCAATAAGAACGATGACATGATGTAGACAAGATCTATCTATGTAGAGATAGACCCCATCATTTTATCCTTAGTAGCAATGATACATATGTGTCGGTTCCCTTTGTGTCACTGGGATCAAGCATCGTAAGATCGAACCCACTACAAAGCACCTCTTCGCATTGCTAGATAAATAGATCAAGTTGGAAAAACGAAACCCAAAATTTAGAGAAGAAATATGAGGCTATAAGAGATCATGCATAAAAGAGATCAAAGAAACTCAAATACTTTCATGGATATAAAAAGATAGATCTAATCATAAACTCAAAGTTCATCGGATCCCAACAAACACACTGCAAAAGAGTTACATCATATGGATCTCCAAGAGTTCATTGTATTGAGAATCAAGAGAGAGAGAGAGAGAGAGAGAGAGAGAGATGAAGCCATCTAGCTACTAACTACGGACGCGAAGGTCGACAAAGAACTACTCACGCATCATCGGAGAGGCACCAATGGAGGTGGTGAACCCCATCCGAGATGGTGTCTAGATGGGATCTACTGGTTCTGGACTCTGCAGCGGCTGGATCAATATTTCATCGACTCCCCTAGGGTTTTGGGAATATTGGGGTATTTATAGAGCAAAGAGGCGGTCCCGGGGGGATCCGAGGTGGGCACAACCCACCAGAGCACGCTTGGGCCTCCTGGCGCGCCCTGGTGGGTTATGCCTCCCTCGGGGCACCCCCCAGGTGTAGCCAGGGCTTGTTGTGTTCCTTCTGGCCAATAAAAATTCTCCATAAAGTTTCGTGTCATTTGGACTCCGTTTGATATTGATTATCTGCGATGTAAAAAACATGGAAAAAACATCAACTGGCACTTGGCACTATGTTATTAGGTTAGTACCAAAAAATGATATAAAATGACTAGAAATTGATTATAAAACATATAACAACATGGAACAATAAAAAATTATAGATACGTTGGAGACATATCAGCATCCCCAAGCTTAACTCCTACTCGTCCTCGAGTAGGGAAGTGATAAAAATGAAATTTTTGATGTGGAATGTTGCCTAACATGTCATATCATATTTCTTTCTTTATAGCATGGACATTTGGACTTTTATATTATTCAAAGAAATAGTCTAGTTTTTACATGATAATTGAAATATTGAAGCATATCAACAAGCAACCATGTCTTTCAAAATATCAATGCTAAAATAAGCTATCCCTAGCCCATCATGCTCAACCATTGATCCATTCATGAAACACACTCGCATATTAGCTATGTACAATACTCAAGTACGATCATATTTCCTCCTAGTTGGTGCTTTTATAATAGAGGAAGGAGGGAAGTAGGGATTTGTAGAGGTGCCAAAGCTCAGAGCGAAAAACTTAGAGATAAAAACATTTTGGGAGGTGTATCCATCCCACCAACGAAAATGACTTAGAGTTCCCAATACTTTCCATGCTTAGATATGTCATAGGCGGTTCCCAAACAGAAAATAAATTGTATTCCTTTTTCCACCAAACTTTACTTTCCATGGCTAACCGTATTCACGGGTGCCCTCCATACCAAGACTTTCCAAGGAATTTATTATTTTACAACATAAAGTAAATTCATTTTTTGCATTTTGGGGCTGGGCATCCCTAATACCTTTGCCTTACTCTCGTGCAATGACAAGTGAATAAACACGCATCTTAAGAATAACACATCTAGCATGGAAAATATTAGCCACCTCTCACCGCTCCGCGAGCGAAACAAGCACACAAAAGAGAAGTTTATTTTTGAAAATTAGAGATGGCACATGAAAATTTGCTTAGAACGGCAAAAGAATACCGCATATAGGTAGATATAGTGGACTCATGTGGCAAAACTAGGTTAAAGGTTTTTGGATGCACATCATATCTCAAAACTATTACTAAGAATCAAGTTTATTGTGTTCAATGATCTTCATGAAAGTTTCGAGTATATCCTTCTTGGATATCTATCACTTTGGGACTAATTTTCATGTGTTGCTTTTGACAAGCTCAAACAAATATAAGTGAAGATCATGAGCATAATATTTCTTTCTCTCAAATTAATTTAAGTGAAGTAAGAGGGAATTTCTTGAAAAAATTACTAACTCTCAAATAAATCTAAGTGAAGCAATAGAGCATTTCTTCAAAAATACTAAGCACACCGTGCTCAAAAAGATATAGGTGAAGCACTAGAGCAAGTCCAAGGCTCATAAAAAATTAAGTGAAGCATAGAGAGCAATTCTAACAAAGCCATGACATAATTTTGGCTCTCCCAAATAGGTGTGTCTAGCAAGGGATCAAGACTTAAAACACAAAATAAAACAAGCAAAGACTCATATCATACAAGACGCTCCAAGCAAAACACATAGTATGTGACGAATAAAAATATAGCTTCGAGTAAAATACCGATGGTCGTTAGAAGAAAGAGGGGATGCCACTCGGGGGCATCCCCAAGCTTAGTTGGTTGCTCATTTTTGGATAA
This sequence comes from Triticum aestivum, assembly GCF_018294505.1. Taxonomy (NCBI): domain Eukaryota; kingdom Viridiplantae; phylum Streptophyta; class Magnoliopsida; order Poales; family Poaceae; genus Triticum; species Triticum aestivum. Next base: position 227,629,083 of record NC_057794.1, on the reverse strand, counting down.
TAGCTTGGGATGCTGGGGCATACCCAAGCTTAGGCTCTTCTACTCCTTATTCCTTCATCCATCGTAAGATAACCCAAAAGTTGAGAACTTCAATCACACAAAACTCAACAAAACCTTCGTGAGATCCGTTAGTATAAGAAAATAATAAATCACTACTATAAGTGATGTATCAAACCAATTCATATTTTGTTCTTGTATTATATCTACTGTATTACAACTTTTATATGGCAAAAACTCATCAAAGAAAACCATAGAGCCATCAAAATAAGCACACAACACAAAGAAAACAGAATCTGTCAAAACAGAACAGTCTATAGCAATCTGACTATTTCGAATACTTCTGTAACTCCAAAAATTCTGAAAAATTAGGAAGACCTGAGTAATTTTCATATTGATCTACTGCAAGTGGAATGGGTATTTTATCGCTCTCGAGTAAAAAACGATAATTATTTTCGTGAGCGCAAAAGTTTCTGTTTTTTTTCAGCAAGATCAAACAACTATCACCCAAGAAGATCCTAAAGGATTTACTTGGCACAAACACTAATTAAGACATAAAAAACACAATCATAACAGTAGCATAATTGTGCTAACACTCAAAAACAGGATGCAAAAAGCAAAAATAAATTTTATTCATTGGGTTTCCTCCCAACAAGCGCTATAGTTTTACGCCCTTAGCTAGGCATAAAAAAAGGATCTAAGTTTTGTCATCTTTGGTTCTAGATCCATAGGATGCCCTCATGATTGATTCATATGGTGGCCTAATTCTCGTTCTAGGAAAGTGTTCCATACCCTTTCCCAAAGGAAATTGGAACTTAATATTGCCTTCTTTCATATCAATCATGGCACCGATAGTGCGTAAAAACGGTCTACCAAGAATAATTGGACAAGACGGATTGCAATCAATATCAAGAACAATAAAATATATGGGCACATAATTTGTATTTTCAATAATAAGAAAATCATTAATTCTTCACATAGTTTTTTTTAATAGTGGAATCCGGCAAGTGCAAATTTAGAGAACATGATTCAAGATTGGTAAGACCAAGCACATCACATAAAGATTTCGAAATAGTAGAAGCACTAGAACCCAAGTCACACAAAGCAAAACACTAATAATTTTAATCTTGACTTTGATAGTAGGTTTCCATTCATCATGCAATTTTCTAGGAATTTAAACTTCTAATTCCATTTTTTCTTCAAAAGCTTTCATCATAGCATCAACAATATGTTTAGTAAAAGCTTTATTTTGTTCATAAGCATGGGGTGAATTTATCATGGATTGCAACAAAGAAATACAATCAATAAAAGGGAAACTATCATAATTAAAGTCTTTGTAATCCAAAAGAGTGGGCACATCACTAGCTAAAGTTTTGACCTCTTCAAACCCACTTTTATCAATTTTCTCAACAAGATTTTCACCCTCCGAAATATTAGGACGCCTTCTACCTAAAGTTGACTCTTCTCCAGTCCCTTTTTCATCAATATTAATTTTACTAAACAAGGAATCAATAGAACAAACACCAATCATTTTAAGATCTTCATCACTTTTATCTTCTAATGATATTGGTTTGGCGGCCATTTGATTTACTAATGTAGCTTGTGCATCGGATATTTTTCCTAGCAAACTTTCAGAAAAAGCATATAGATTGGAGATTGCAAACTTCTCTACTAATATCATCAAGTTGTTTTGTGATAGCATCGAGCACAATAGAGTGCTCCTTAAGATCTTCGGTGAAGTACTTATTATGCTCAGATTGTGTAGTCATATATTCCTTACTACTTTTCTCAGTTTTATGCAAAATATTAGGGTAAGGAACATCATAATATTTTCTTTGAGGCATCATAATTACGCAAACAAGAGAGCACACAAAAACAGATCTGGCAGAGAAAATGGTGAACAGAAAAAGAGGGGCGAATAAAACGGAAATTTTTTGGGAAGTGGGGGAGAGGAAAATGAGAGGCGAATAGCAAATAATGTAAATTGCGAGGAGATGAGATTTCTGATTAGGAACCTGGTATATGTTGAAGATCCTCCCCGGCAACGGCACCAGAAATTCCTTTTGATGTCGCTTGAAGCTACGTCGGTATTTCCCCAAAGAGGAAGGGATGATGCAGCACAACGGCGGTAGCTATTTCCCTCGGATATGAAACCGAGGTTATCGAACCAGTAGGAGAACCAAGCAACACAACGTAAACATCCCCTGCACACAGATAACAAATCCTCGCAACCCGACGTGTTAAAGGGGTTGTCATTCCCTTTCGGGTAACGGTGCCAGAAATTGGTGCGTGATGGGAGAAAGGTTGTAATAGATTGGATAAATAGATTGCAAATAAAATAAAGTGAAGCAAAGTATTTTTATATTTTTTGGATTAATGGATCTGAAAATAAAAGCAAATAAAAATAGATCGCAAAGGCAAATAATATGAGGAAGAGACCTGGGGGTCGTAGGTTTCACTAGTGGCTTCTCTCGAGAAAAATAGCAAAGCGTTGGGTGAACAAATTACTATTGGGCAATTGATAGAACTTCAAATACTCATGACGATATCCAGGCAATGATCATTATATAGGATTCACATCCAAGATTAGTAGACCGACTCTTGCCTGCATCTACTACCATTACTCCACACATCGACCGCTATCCAGCATGCATCTAGTGTATTAAGTTCATGGAGAAACGGAGTAATGCAATAATAATGATGACATGATGTAGACAAGATCTATCTATGTAGAGATAGACCCCATCGTTCCCTTTCTGTCACTGGGATCAAGCATCGTAAGATCGAACCCACTACAAAGCACCTCTTCCCATTGCAAGATAAATAGATCAAGTTGGCCAAACAAAACCCAAATATCGGAGAATAAATACGAGGCTATAAGAGATCATGCATAAAAGAGATCAAAGAAACTCAAATACTTTCATGTATATAAAAAGATAGATATGATCATAAACTCAAAGTTCATCGGGTCCCAACAAACACACAGCAAAAGAGTTACATCATATGGATCTCCAAGAGACCATTGTATTGAGAATCAAGAGAGGGAGAGAGAGAGAGAGAGAGATGAAGCCATCTAGCTACTAACTACGGACCTGAAGGTCTACAAAGAACTACTCACGCATTATTGGAGAGGCACCAATGGAGGTGGTGAACCCCATCCGAGATGGTGTCTAGATGGGATCTGGTGGTTTTGGACTCTGCGGCGGCTAGATCAATATTTCGTCGACTCCCCTAGGGTTTTGGAAATATTGGGGTATTTATAGAGCTAAGAGGCGGTCCGGGGGCACCCGAGGTGGGCACAACCCACCAGGGCGCGCCTGGGCCTCCTGGCATGCCCTGGTGGTTTGTGCCTCCCTCGGTGCACCCCCCAGGCATAGCCAGGCCCCGTTATGTTCCTTCTAGCCCATAAATTCTCCGTAAAGTTTCGTGGCATTTGGACTCCGTTTGATATTGATTTCCTGCGATGTAAAAAACATGGAAAACGTAGCAACTGGCACTTGGCACTATGTTAATAGGTTAGTACCAAAAAGGGAAAGTTTTGTTTTTTCCACTCTAGATTTTGCCAATTTTCCTTATGCCACTCAAGATTTTTGACATTTCACTTTTGCCACTCTTAGTTTTTTTTCAAATATCACAATTGCCATTCCCATGGCAAAAGCAAAATTTTCAGAGTGGCAATTGTGATAATTGTCAAAAGCTAAGAGTGGCAAAAATGAAATGAAATTATTTTGCTTTTGCCACAGAATGGCAATTGTGATAATTGTCAAAAGCTAAGGTGACAAAAGTGAAATGTCAAAATCTAGAGTGGCATAAGAAAAATTGGCGAAATCTAGAGTGGCAAAAACAAAAAATTCCCCACCAAAAATGATATAAAATGACTATAAAATGATTATAGAACATCCAAGATTGATAATATAACAGCATGGAACAATAAAAAATTATAGATATGTTGGAGACGTATCAGTACCCCGTGAAGCGTGGCCATCGGGATGCCGTTGATGTTGCTCTCCTCTGGTGTCTCCTGCCTCGGGCGCGGGGGAGGTGGTGACGGCGCCGCCTGCTCCGACCACATCACCAGTAGCATCCACATCCTCATGTGCCTCCACATCGCCCGTAGCATTCGTGGCTGTGGGTGGCGGAGCTTTCGAGGTGGATGCGTGAGCTGAAGCACCTGATTTCTTCTTGGGCGCCATGGTCGATGGTGCCGCCGAAGATGAAGGTGGCGATGAAGATGACGCGCTGCTCGCGATTTCAGGTTTGCGCAAGTGATCCCCCTACCTGGCGCACCAAAGATGTCATGGGAGACCATGGCCACCCATGGTACCAAAGGTCCCTTGCTGGTTCGTTGGGGGGATGGCATGTTGCACAAAGAGTAGAGGAGCATGGGGCAGCACGACAGAGATCACACGAGCAATTTTACCCAGGTTCGGGCCGCCGTGGGTGATACGTCTCCAACGTATCTATAATTTTTTATTGTTCCATGCTATTATATTATCTGCTTGGATGTTTAATGGGCTTTATTATGCACTTTTATATTATTTTTGGGACTAGCCTATTAACCGAAGGCCTAGTGCAAATTCTTTTTTTTCCTATTTCAGTGTTTCACAGAAAAGGAATATCAAACGGAATGAAACCTTCGCGAGGATCTTTTTGGAACAAACGCAATCCAGGAGACTTAGAGTGGACGTCAAGGAAGCAGCGAGGTGGACACGAGGTAGGGCGGCGTGCCCAGGGGGGCCAGGAGTGCCCCCCACCCTCGCGGGCCCCTCGTAGCTCCACTGACCTACTTCTTTCGCCTATATATACTCTTATACCCTGAAAACATCCAGGGGAGCCTCGAACCCACTTTTCCACCACCGCAACCTTCTGTACCCGTGAGATCCCATCTGGGGACCTTTTCCGTCGATCTGCCGGAGGGGGATTCAATCACGGAAGGCTTCTTCATCAACACCATAGCCTCTCCGATCATGTGTGAGTAGTTTACCATAGACCTTTGGGTCCATAGTTATTAGCTAGATGGCTTCTTCTCTCTCTTTGGATCCCAATACAAAGTTCTCCTTGATGTTCTTGGAGATCTATTCGATGTACTTCTTTTGCGGTGTGTTTGCCGACATCCGATGAATTGTGGGTTTATGATTAAGATTATCTATGAACAATATTTGATTCTTCTCTGAATTCTTATATGCATGATTTGATATCTTTTCAAGTCTCTTCGAATTATCAGTTTGGTTTGGCCTACTAGATTGATCTTTCTTACAATGGGAGAAGTGCTTAGCTTTGGGTTCAATCTTGCGGTGTCCTTTCCCAGTGACAGCAGGGGCAGCAAGGCACGTATTGTATTGTTGCCATCGAGGATAAAAAGGTGGGGTTTATATCATATTGCTTGAGTTTATCCCTCTACATCATGTCATCTTGCCTTATGTGTTACACTGTTCTTATGAACTTAATACTCTAGATGCATGTTGGATAGCGGTCGATGTGTGGAGTAATAGTAGTAGATGCAGAATCGTTTCGGTCTACTTGACACGGACGTGATGCCTATGTTCATGATCATGCCTAGATATCATCATAACTATGCACTTTTCTATCAATTGCTCGGCAGTAATTTGTTCACCGACCGTAATATATGCTATCTTGTGAGAAGCCACTAGTGAAACCTATGGCCCCCGGGTCTACTTTACATCATATTATTTTCCCATCAACTAGCTATTTCTGTCAACATTTATTTTGCAATCTTTACTTTTCAACCTATACAACAAAAATACCAAAAATATTTATCTTATTATCTCTATCAGATCTCACTTTCATAAGTGACCGTGAAGGGATTGACAACCCCTTTATCGGGTTGGTTGTGAGGTTCTTGTTTGTTTGTGTGGGTACTAGGCGACTTGCATGTGGTCTCCTACTGGATTGATACCTTGGTTCTAAAAAACTGAGGGAAATACTTACGCTACTTTGCTGCATCACCCTTTCCTCTTCAAGGGAAAACCAACGCATGCTCAAGAGGTAGCAAGAAGGTTTTGTGGCCCCATGGTCGGGGAGATTTGCACCAAGTCAAGTCAAGATTGGATCTCCCAACAACTAGCCATTTTTGGCGCCGTTGCCGGGGAGATCTACGCCAAGTCAAGACATACCAAGTACCCATCACAAACTCTTATCCCTCACATTACATTATTTTCCATTTGCCTCTCGTTTTCCTCTCCCCCACTTCACCCTTGCTGTTTTATTCGCCTCTTTTCTGTTCGCCCTTTTTCCGTTCGCCTTCTTTCGCTTGCCACTTGTTGGATTTATTGTTTGTCACGATGGCTCAAGATAATACTAAATTATGTGACTTTTCCAATACCAACAATAATGATTTTATTAGCACTCCGATTGCTCCTCTTACCGATCCCGAATCTTGTGAAATTAATACTGCTTTGTTGAATCTTGTCATGAAAGATCAATTTACTGGCCTTCCTAGTGAAGATGTCGCTACCCATCTAAATAGCTTTGTTGATTTATGTGATATGCAAAAGAAGAAAGATGTGGATAATGATATTGTTAAATTGAAGCTATTTCCGTTTTCGCTTAGAGATCATGCTAAAACATGGTTCTCTTCTTTGCCTAAAAATAGTATTGATTCATGGAATAAGTGCAAAGATGCTTTTATCTCTAAGTATTTTCCTCCCGCTAAGATCATCTCTCTTAGAAACGCTATTATGAACTTTAAGCAACTTGATCATGAGCATGTTGCACAAGCTTGGGAGAGGATGAAATTAATGATATGTAATTGCCCTACACATGGTTTGAATTTATTGATGATTATACGGAATTTTTATGCTAGATTGAATTTTGCTTCTAGAAATCTTTTAGACTCGGCTGCGGGAGGCACTTTTATGGAAATCACTTTAGTTGAAGCTACTAAACTCCTACATAATATTATGGTTAATTATTCTCAATGGCACACCGAAAGATCTACTAATAAAAAAGTTCATGCTATTGAAGAGATTAATGTTTTGAGTGGAAAGATGGATGAACTTATGAAATTGTTTGCTAATAAGAGTGATTCTTCTGATCCTAATGATATGCCTTTGACCACTTTGATTGAGAATAATAATGAATCTATGGATGTGAATTTTGTTGGTAGTAACAATTTTGGAAACAACGCGTATAGAGGAAATTTTAATTCTAGGCCGTTTCCTAGTAATTCCTCTAATAATTATGGTAATTCCTACAACAACTCTTATGGAAATTTTAATAAGATGCCCTCTGATTTTGAGACTAATGTTAAAGAATTTATGAATTCGCAAAAGAATTTCAATGCTTTGCTTGAAGAAAAATTGCTTAAGATTGATGAGTTGGCTAGGAACGTGGATAGAATTTATCTCGATGTTGATTCTTTGAAACTTAGATCTATTCCACCTAAGCATGATATCAATGAGTCTCTCAAAGCCATGAGAATTTCCATTGATGAGTGCAAAAAAGATTGCTTTGTGAAGGCGTGTTCTTCTAGTTTTCATGATAATAATGATGAAGACCTAAAAGTGATTGGTATGTCTCCTATTAAATCTTTGTTTGCCAATATGAATCTTAATAAAGATGGGACTGGAAATGAGTCAACTTTAGTTAGAAGGCGTCCCAATGATTCGGTGTTTTTAGATCTTGATGCAAAAATTGGTAAAAGTGTGATTGAAGAGGTCAAAACTTTACATAGCAATGAACCCACTATTTTGGATTTCAAGGAATTTAATTATGATAATTGCTCTTTAATATATTGTATTTCCTTGTTGCAATCCGTGCTAAATTCTCCGCATGCTTATGATCAAAACAAAGCTTTTACTACACATATTGTTGATGCTTTAATGCAATCCCATAAAGAAAAGCTTGAACTAGAAGTTTCTATTCCTAGAAAACTTTATGATGAGTGGAAACCTACTATTAAATTTAAGATTAAAGATCATGAATGCTATGCTTTATGTGATTTGGGTGCTAGTGTTTCCATGATTCCAAAAACTTTGTGTGATGTGTTAGGTTTCCATGAATTTGATGATTGTTCTTTAAATTTGCATCTCGTGGATTCCACCATTAAGAAACCTAAGGGGAGGATTAATGATGTTATTATTGTTGCAAATAGGAATTATGTGCCCGTAGATTTCATTGTTCTTGATATAGATTGCAATCCTACATGTCCTATTATTCTTCGTAGACCTTTCCTTAGAACGATTGGTGCAATTATTGACATGAAAGAAGGAAATATTAGATTCCAATTTACATTAAGGAAAGGCATGGAACACTTTCCTAGAAATAAAATTAAATTAACTTATGAATCTATTATGAGAGCCACATATGGATTGCGTACCAAAGATGACAATACCTAAATCTATTCTTGTTTTTTATGCCTAGCTAGGGGCGTTAAACGATAGCGTTTGTTGGGAGGTTCTTGTGTGTTTGTGCAGGTACTAGGCGACTTGCATGTAGTCTCCTACTGGATTGATACCTTGGTTCTCAAAAACTAAGGGAAATACTTACGCTACTTTTCTGCATCACCCTTTCCTCTTCAAGGGAAAACCAACGCATGCTCAAGAGGTAGCAAGAAGGATTTCTAGCACCGTTGCCGGGGAGATTTGCACCAAGTCAAGTCGAGATTTGATCTCCCGACAACTAGCCATTTCTGGCATTGTTGCTTGGGAGATCTACGCCAAGTCAAGACATACCAAGTACCCATCACAAATTCTTATCCCTCGCATTACATTATTTGCCATTTGCCTCTCGTTTTCCTCTCCCCCACTTCACCCTTGCCATTTTATTCGCCTCTTTTCTGTTCGCCCTTTTTCCGTTCGCCTTGTTTCGCTTGCCTCTTGTGTGACTGTTTGTTGGATTGATTGTTTGTCACTATGGCTCAAGATAATACTAAACTATGTGACTTTTCCAATACCAACAATAATGATTTTATTAGCACTCCGGTTGCTCCTCTTACCGATGCCGAATCTTATGAAATTAATACTGCTTTGCTGAATCTTGTCATGAAAGATCAATTTGCTGGCCTTCCTAGTGAAGATGCGGCTACCCATCTAAACAACTTTGTTGATTTATGTGATATGCAAAAGAAGAAAGATGTGGATAATGATATTGTTAAATTGAAGCTATTTCTGTTTTCGCTTAGAGATCGTGCGAAAACTTTCTTCTCTTCTTTGCCTAAAAATAGTACTGATTCATGGAATAAGTGCAAAGATGCTTTCATTGCTAAGTATTTTCCTCCCGCTAAGATCATCTCTCTTGGAAACAATATTATGAACTTTAAGCAACTTGATCATGAGCACGTTGCACAAGCTTGGGAGAGGATGAAATTAATGATACGAATTTGCCCTACACATGGTTTGAATTTATGGATGATTATACAGAATTTTTAAGCTGGATTGAATTTTGCTTCTAGAAATCTTTTAGATTTGGCCGCAGGAGGCACTTTTATGTAAATCACTTTAGGAGAAGCTAGTAAACTCCTAGATAATATTATGGTTAATTATTCTCAATGGCACACCGAAAGATCTACTAATAAAAAAGTTCATGCGATTCAAGAGATTAATGTTTTGAGTGGAAAGATGGATGAACTTATGAAATTGTTTGCTAATAAGAGAGCTTCGTCTAATCCTAATGATATGTCTTTGTCCACTTTGATTGAGAATAATAATGAATCTATAGATGTGAATTTTGTTAGTAGGAACAATTTTGGTAACAACGCGTATAGAGGAAATTTTAATTCTAGGCTGTTTCCTAGTAATTCCTCTAATAATTATGGTAATTCCTACAACACCTCTTATGGAAATTTTAATAAGATGCCCTCTTATTTTGAGACTAGTGTTAAAGAATTTATGAATTCACAAAATAATTTCAATGCTTTGCTTGAAGAAATAATGCTTACGATTGATGAGTTGGCTAGGAACATGGATAGAATTTCTCTTGATGTCGATTCTTTGAAACTTAGATCTATTCCACCTAAGCATGATATCAATGAGTATCTCAAAGCCAAGAGAATTTCCATTTATGAGTGCAAAGAAAGAACCACTAGGATGCGTGCTAAAAAAGATTGCTTTGTGAAGGCGTGTTCTTCTAGTTTTCATGATAATAATGATGAAGATCTAAAAGTGATTGGTGTGTCTCCTATTAAATCTTTGTTTGCCAATATGAATCTTAATAAATATGGGACTGGAGATGAGTCAACTTTAGTTAGAAGGCGTCCCAATGATTCGGAGTTTATAGATCTTGATTGAAAAATTGGTAAAAGTGGGATTGAAGAGGTCAAAACTTTACATACCAATGAACCCACTATTTTGGATTTCAAGGAATTTAATTATGATAATTGCTCTTTAATAGATTGTATTTCCTTGTTGCAATCTGTGCTAAATTCTCCTCATGCTTATAATCAAAACAAAGCTTTTACCAAACATATTTGATGCGGAGCATCCCAAGATCATCCCCATGGACGCACCTACACCTCCAACGACACCACTTGGACAAATGACACGAGCCCGAGCCAAAGTTATCGAAGATAAGGTGAACTCACTCCTCTCCGAACTTCCACTTTCTATGCATGAGACATGGCTACTACCTAAGTCCGAGGTGTTGTGCATAATTAGGTACCAAGAGGGTCCCCCCGAAGATGTGCATGAAGATGTACAAGTCCCCAAGTCCACGGAAGAGGAGAACCAATGGAAGGAGCCAAGAGCATCTCCCAGGCCCCAGACATCCGGCCAAGGCCCTGGACGTCCGGCCCCTGGAGCGTCTTCCACTACAGCAGCCCAGCCGCAGAAGGCTACATGCCCTGGACATCCGGCCCCGGCAGCCGGGACATCCGGCCCCCGGCCTGGAAATCCGGCCCCTCTGAACCCGAGAGCAACAAATGCCATCGCTCCAGCCCGGACATCCGGCCCCCCGGCCCGGACATCCGGCGTCGCCTGAAAGCCTAGACATCCGGCCCGACCAGCCCGGACATCCGGCCTCCCCTGTCTGCGCACAGTGAAGGGCCGAGGCCCATGTATCCCTTCTCCCACCTAGACTATATATACTCCACCCCGTACAACTTTCTAGGGTGAGCATTGGTTTAGCTCATTTTAGAGATAGAGCATTGCTCATCCACATCGGATCTACTCCACGAGAGAGACCGCGACCTCTATAGAGAAGATCCCTTTGGATTCAAGACCTCCTTTTGGAGAAGAACTTCAAGACCTCCTCACGGAGAAGAACCGGTTACCCTTTTGTATCGTCCCTAGTTGTCCATGGATCATGTATCTTCTCTTATGTATTAGAGGATCTAGCACATGTGTGACTTGTTCTTGTTAGTTTGAGTGTTCCTCTTGTGTTTCCCCTTGTGATTTCCCTTGTTTCCCTCTTTGTGTGCCTCGTGTTCTTCGCGGGATACGCTCCTTTCGTGAAAGATCGGCCGATTAGGGTTCCACCCTACATCATCTTGGATTAGAGCCAGCTTGTCTCATGATATCATCTTGGTATCAAGAGCCACGTTGATCAGGATTTCGGAGCCTCCCTGTTGTGTTTCTAGCCTTGTTTTGTTGTTTTTCGTCCTAATTCGAAAAATCCCCACCAAAAATAGCCCCAATTTTTTTTTTGTGATTTGTTGGTGTGTTGAGATTTTGTTGGTTTGGATCTGTGGATTTGCTTTGTTTTGAGTGGACCTAGCTTCCCATCCATTTTCCCCCAAACTTCCATCCACAAATTCCTTCGAATTTCGCCCGGATTTAACCTCTCCTCACGGTGTTCATCCCGTTCGTCCCCGGATCCAGAGCCCGGACATCCAGCCCGTCTAGCCCGGACATCCGGCCCGTCCAGCCCGGACATCCGACCCATCCACCCGGACATCCGACCCCTGACAGCAACATCTCCATCCACCGCCCCGTTTTCTGCCCAATTTCCACCAAATTTTGTTCCGTTGCCCACCATATACCATATATACTTCCGCATACCTCCACCGCTTCCGCATAACCCAACCATTTTTGGACCGTTTCGCTCTCCGTCACAATTGCTACTTCGAGGTTTGAGAATTTGAGTTGCGGTACCGTATCCTTTTGTGTTTCGTCTATCTAGGTACGGTTCGACATCGACATCACCGCCGCTCATCTTCGCCACGGACGTGTCCTACATCATCACCTCCGTCCTACATCGTCATCAACAATGACCACCTCGACTACATCTTGGTATTCGTGCCACCATTTTGACACTATACCCGAAGCAAGACCGGTAACCTCATCTTGGTATTGGACATATCACTCTTGTCATTACATTGATAGCCGTCATAGCCTTACTCCTTTGCGTCGCTTACCCATCGAGACTAGCCATTGAGTATTGCCGGCAACGAGACTTGTGCACATTAGTGATCATACTTCCCATAGCATACATACATCATTGTTGCATATATTGTTATCATCTCTTGTGTCACAAAGTTGTCATTGCATACTCATTTGCTATCTTGGTTTGTCAAGCATTGCATGAGAAAAGAGCTCAAACATCAAAGAGCCAAACAAGATTTTAAGCAAAGAGAAAAGATAAGCCAAGAGCTTTTAAGCAAGAACCATGGCATCTTACAACATTAAGATTGTCATACTCGATCATCTTGGATCATATCATAGCAACACCTTGCATAGAACATATTTGGGATAGAAGTCGTTGCATATTTGCTAAGTAGGTTGTGCACAAGTTCTTGTATCCACCTATTGTGCAATCGTGCTAGCATCTCTCTAGTGTTGTGCAACAAGAGCATTTTTGTGGATTCCACATTTTGGCTCACCCTTGGTTGCACAACCCAACTTACCTTTTTGCGTGTGTGTTTCCGTGTACCTTATATGCTTGGTCTACTTGTTACATTGCATCTTGCGAATCTTTTCCAACATTATTGAAGCTCACTTACAATTGCATCAAATTTTTGTGCCACCATCCTAACCAAGCTCCTCCAAAAGCTCTTACTTGTGTAGGTGTGAGAAACCGACAAGAACTAGTACCAATTGTGTTATTTCCTTGTCCTACATTGGAGTGATCCTCGATCCACTTTCAACTTCGGTCAAGGTACATTTGGTACTCGTTCTTCGCTTTCTACCACTCACATTTGTCTTGGAAGGATGGATAGGCCTAGTATTTCTACCAACCCACTATTCATGGAGCAAGACGACGACATGAACTCCTTCGTCACCAAGAGTCACCTCTTTGGTGCACAACGTGCTTTGCATCAAGAGCAACAAGCTATGAGTGAACGCATCAACAACCTTGCCACCGACCTACGACTTTCCGAGCAGCGTACAAGGGACTACTTCGACCACAAGCTCGACGATCACAAGCAAGAGAATGACGCAAGGATGGACGAAATCTGTGCTTTGTTGCTCGACCGCTCGTCTTCCACTTCAAGAAGGAGCCGTTCAAGCCGCCACTCCGACTTCACCCTCTCCGGCTCAAGTACACTGACATCGAACACTCTTCGTCGGGCCGCGTGCACCGATCGCCAAGCAAGCCTCAATCCACTACATGACATCGACTCTCAAGAGCACCGACAACGTCAAACTCAAGAGGCCTTTGCCCTAGCCCGAGAATGGCAACGACAACGCCAACAAGAAGAGGAACAGCGAGCGCGTCTACACCAAAATGCTCAAGATGCCGAGGCACAACGTCAAGAACAACAACTTTGTGACACTCAAGCACTTGCGGCGCAACAAGCTCTACACGATTTGAGTCGAGCAGTAGCCGACCGAAGCCGACAAGCCCATCAACAAGAGGAAGCACTTCGCGAAGAAATTCAAGAACGAAGATTTCAAGCTCGCGTGCATCGTCAAGTTCCTCCTCGAGCTCGACAAGCTCCTCCACAAGCTCGCCAAGAACAACAAGTCAATCAAGAGAATGAAGAGCAACGTTATGGCAAACTCAAGTTCACCATGCCCAAGTTCAACGGAAGCAACGATCCCGAAGAGTACCTTTCATGGGCATTGATGGTTGACAAGATCTTCCGTTTGCACAATTTTGAAGAAGAGAAGAAGATCGCGATGGCATCCCTTGAGTTCCAAGATTATGTCCTCATTTGGTGGGAACAAATCATAGAGCACCGAGAGGCAAGAGGTGAACCACCCATCACTACTTGGGCGCAAATGAAGGATGTCATAAGAGCACGGTTCCTACCTACCTACTACAACCGCGACCTCTTCAAGAAACTCCAACAACTCAAGCAAGGAACAAAGAGCGTTGAAGAATACTACAAGGAGATGGAGATTGCAATGATAAGAGCCAATGTCATAGAAGATGATGAGCAAACAATGGCACGTTTCTTGAATGGCCTCAATCATCCTATCAAGAAGATCGCCGACTTCCAACCATACTCAAATCTCATCGAGCTAGTGCACCAAGCTACCAAAGCGGAACGCCAAGTGCAAGATGATTTCAAGTATGCCAAGTTCTCATCCAAGTCCTACAGCTTCTCCAACAACCAAGCTTCAACGACTCCAACACCAACTACAAAGCCTTCTTCTACCAACATCGACAAGTCAACTTCCAAGAAAGCTTCGTCAACTACAAGCCATCCTCCTACGAGAAACTTCAAGCCGAGAGCTTCATCATCATCAACCCCAACCGACGAGACCATCAAGACGAGTTCCTTCAAGTGTTTCACTTGCGGAGGCCGAGGCCACAAGTCCTACAAGTGCACCAACAAGCAAACCATGGTCTTCAATGACGATGGCACCTATGACTCCATGAGCGAAGACGAAATGGAAGCCCTCGAGCAAGTCGCCATGCACTGCCAAGTGAACAATGAAAAAGAAGTCTTTTGTGATGAAGACTCAACTCCTGCACTTGTTGTCTTCAAAGTCTTGACTCTCCAACATCACCAAGAAGAAGACCAACGATGCCACATATTCCACACCAAGGCCGGCATCAATGGACGATCCGTCAAAGTCATCATCGATGGAGGGAGTTGTCATAATCTCGCAAGTGAAGAACTTTGCTCCAAGCTCCAATTGCCCAAGACGAAGCATCCACATCCATACAAATGCAATGGCTTAGTGACTCCGGCACCATCCAAGTCGAGCATCGAGTACAAGTCTCCTTCAAAATCGGCGCCTACGAAGACACCTTGGAGTGCGACGTCGTTCCAATGACCGTTTGTCATCTTCTCCTTGGACGGCCATGGCAATTCGATAGAGGAGTCATACACAACGGCCGAACGAACCACTACATCTTCAAGATGAAGGGCAAGGAGTACGTCCTCCGTCCAATGTCGCCAAGTCAAGTGATCACCGACAAGCAAGCCACCCATCGTGGAGATCATAGTGAGAGAGCGAGCCACCAAAAAGAGAGTGAGCGCCACAAGCCAAAATTGAGTGCCTCCACGATGAGCGAAAACAAGAACCTAGTTCTAGTTGCCACCAAACGTGAGATGAGAGAAGTGTGTGAGAACCTATCTAGTGTCCTACACTATGTCCTCATGTGCAAGGACAATGCACCACAAACTAACACTTCTCACACTCTTCCTCCAGTGTTGTCTTCTCTTTTGCAGGAATTTCAAGATGTTTTCCCTGATGAGCTACCTCCGGGTCTACCTCCTGTACGAGGCATTGAGCACCAAATCGACCTCATCCCCGGAGCACCTCTTCCGAACAAAGCTCCATACCGTGTCAACCCTGACGAAACAAAAGAAATATAAAGGCAAGTAAAGCATCTCATAGACCATGGACATGTGCGTGAATGTTTGAGCCCTTGTGCCGTTCCGGTCATTCTTGTGCCAAAACGTGATGGTAGTTTTCGCATGTGCTCTGATTGTAGACCTATCAATGCTATCACCATTCGCTATAGGTATCCCATTCCACGCCTAGATGATATGCTTGATGAGCTTAGCGGTGCCACTATATTTTCCAAAATTGATCTTAAGAGTGGTTACTATCAAATCCGCATACAAGAGGGTGATGAATGGAAAACCGCCTTCAAAACCAAGTTTGGTTTGTATGAGTGGTTAGTCATGCCTATGGGTCTTTTGGAAGCACCGGGCACTTTTATGCGCCTTATGAATCATGTCTTTCGCCCTTACATTGGTATATTTGTTGTGGTCTACTTTGATGACATTCTTGTGTTTAGCAAATCTATCAAAGAGCATGTCACCCATGTCTGCACCGTTTTGCAAACTCTTAGAAAAGAGCGCCTCTATGCTAATATGGAGAAATGCCTTTTTGGTGTTGATAAGCTCGTTTTCTTGGGTTTTGTTGTTTCTTCTAAGGGTGTTCACGTTGATGAGTCCAAGATCAATGCTATTAAGACTTGGCTGCAACCAACCAACTTGCATCAAGTGCGTAGTTTTCTTGGCCTTGCGGGTTTCTATCATTGCTTTGTGAAGGATTTTAGCACCATTGCTTCGCCTTTGCATGCTTTGAGCAAGAAGAATGCACCTTTTGTTTGGGGACCATCCCAAGATATCGCATTCAATGAGCTTAAGAATTTGCTTACTCATGCTCCCGTGCTTGCCTTACTCAACTTCGATAAACCTTTTGAAATTCATTGCGATGCTACTGGTAATGGCATAGGAGGTGTGTTAACACAAGAGAAGCGCCCCATAGCTTACTTTAGTGAGAAACTTTCCGGAGCGCAACTCAATTATCCCATCTATGACAAAGAGCTATATGCTTTAGTCCGTGTTTTGCATGAATGGGAACATTACCTTCGTCCCCATGAGTTTAGCATTCATACCGATCATGAGACCCTCAAGTATCTTAAGGGTCAAACGAAGTTGAATAAGCGTCATGCTAAATGGAGTGAATTTATTGAGTCTTTTCCCTATGTAATCAAGTACATCAAGGGTAAACAAAACATCGTAGTGGATGCTCTTTCCCGCATATGCATGCTTGTCACGCAACTTGAGTTAGATGTCATTGGCTTCGAGCATATCAAAGACTTGTATGAGCATGATGCAACTTTTGCTACTCCTTATGCCAAGTGTTTGTCCAATACATCTTGGGAATGCTGTTACATTAAAGACGGATATCTTATAAGAGCTAACAAACTTTGCATTCCCGAGTCCTCTCTTTGTTTGTTGCTTTTGCAGGAATCTCATGGAGGAGGCTTAATGGGACACTTCGAACGCGACAAGACATTCGCCACACTCTCGAAGAGCTACTTTTGGCCAAAGATGTTTCGGGACGTCAATCGTTTCACCAACCGGTGTTCTACATGTCGCAAAGCTAAGTCCAAAGCTCAATCTCATGGTCTCTATATGCCTTTACCAATTCCATACCAACCATGGGAAGACATTATCATGGACTTTGTACTTGGTTTGCCTAGAACTCGAAATGGGAAAGATTCCATATTTGTCGTTGTGGACCGTTTCTCCAAAATGGCACATTTTATTCCTTGCCACAAGATAGACGATGCTTCACATGTTGCTAATCTCTTTTGTAGGGAAATTTTACGTCTCCATGGTGTGCCAAAGACCATCGTCTCGGACCGCGACATCAAGTTTCTTAGCTACTTTTGGAAGACCCTATGCGCCAAGCTCGGAATCAAGCTACTCTTCTCCACGACGTACCATCCTCAAACCGACGGCCAAACGGAGGTGACAAACCGCACACTTTCCGCTCTACTTCGAGTACTCATCAAGAAGAACATCAAGGAGTGGGAGGAGTGTCTACCCATCGCCGAGTTTGCCTACAACCGAGCACGACACTCAACAACCGGTAAGTCCCCTTTCGAGGTCGTCTACGGATTCAACCCTTTGTCACCATTGGATATTCTACCTCTACCACTCCAAGAGCGAATCAATTTGGACGCAAGTGCACGAGCGACCCATCTCAAGAAGGTGCATGAAGATACAAGAAACACCATCAAGCGCCAAGTACAACGCCTTGTGACCAAGCACAACGTCAACAAGCACCCTGTGATATTCAACATTGGAGACCTCGTGTGGCTACACCTTCGCAAGGACCTTTTTCCCCAAGAACACAAGTCCAAACTTTGACCACGCGTGGATGGACCATTCAAGGTGCTTGCACATTACAACAACAACGCATACAAGATCGACATCCCTCTTGACAAGTACTCCGTGAGCGACATCTTCAACATCAAAGATCTCTCGCCCTACCATGGTGATGAGGATTTCGATCCGAGGACGAATCTTCCCCAAGGGAGGGGAGATGATGCGGAGCATCCCAAGATCATCCCCATGGATGCACCTACACCTCCAATGACACCACTTGGACCAATGACACGAGCCCGAGCCCGAGCCAAAGCTATCGAAGATAAGGTGAACTCACTGCTCTCCGAACTTCCACTTTATATGCATGAGACATGGCTACTACCTAAGTCTGAGGTGTTGTGCATGATTAGGTACCAAGAGGGTCCCCCCGAAGATGTGCATGAAGATGTACAAGTCCCCAAGTCCACGGAAGAGGAGAACCAACAGAAGGAGCCAAGAGCATCTCCCAGGCCCCGGACATCCGGCCAAGGCCCCGGACGTCCGGCCCCTGGAGCATCTTCCACTACAGCAGCCCAGCCGCAGAAGGCTACAGGCCCTGGACATCCGGCTCTGGCAGCCCGGACATCCAGCCTCTCCCAAGCCCCCGGTCATACGGCCCCCGGCCCGGAAATCCGGCCATTCCGAACCCGAGAGCAACAAATGCCACCGTTCCAGCCCGAACATCCGGCCCCCCAGCCCGGACATCCGGCGTCGCCTGAAAGCCCGGACATCCGGCCCGACCAGCCCTGACATCCGGCCTCCCCTATTTGTGCACAGTGAAGGGCCGAGGCCCGTGTATCCCTTCTCCCCCTAGACTATATATACTCCACCCCGTACAACTTTCTAGGGTGAGCATTGGTTTAGCTCATTTTAGAGATAGAGCATTTCTCATCCACATCGGATCTACTCCGCGAGAGAGACCGCGGCCTCTACGGAGAAGATCCCTTTGGATTCAAGACCTCCTTTTGGAGAAGAACTTCAAGACCTCCTCACGGAGAAGAACCGGTTACCCTTTTGTGTCATCCCTAGTTGTCCATGGATCATGTATCTTCTCTTATGTATTTGAGGATCTAGCACATGTGTGACTTGTTCTTGTTAGTTTGAGTGTTCCTCTTGTGTTTCCCCTTGTGATTTCCCTCATTTCCCTCTTTGTGTTCCTCGTGTTCTTTGCGGGATCCGCTCCTTTCATGAAAGATCGGCCGATTAGGGTTCCACCCTACATCAATATTGTTGATGCTTTAATGCAATCCCATAAAGAAAAGCTTGAACTAGAAGTTTCTATTCCTAGAAAACTTTATGATAGTGGGAAACTACTAGTAAAATTAAGATTAAATATCATGAATGCTATGCTTTATGTGATTTGGGTGCTAGTGTTTCCATGATTCCAAAAACTTTTTGTGATGTGTTAGGTTTCCGTGAATTTGATGATTGTTCTTTAAATTTGCATCTCGCGGATTCCACCATTAAGAAACCTATGGGAAGGATTAATGATGTTATTATTGTTGCAAATAGGAATTATGTGCCCGTAGATTTCATTGTTCTTGATATAGATTGCAATCCTACATGTCCTATTATTCTTGGTAGACCTTTCCTTAGAACGATTGGTGCAATTATTGACATGAAAGAAGGAAATATTAGATTCCAATTTCCGTTAAGGAAAGGCATGGAACACTTTCCTAGAAAGAAAATTAAATTAACTTATGAATCTATTATGAGAGCCACATATGGATTGCATACCAAAGATGACAATACCTAGATCTATTCTTGTTTTTTATGCCTAGCTAGGGGCGTTAAACGATAGCGCTTGTTGGGAGGCAACCCAATTTTATTTTTGTTCCTTACTTTTTGTTCCTGTTTAGTAATAAATAAATCATCTATCCTCTATTATGATTGTGTTTTTATGTTTTAATTAGTGTTTGTGCCAAGTAAAGCCTTTGGATCTTCTTGGATGATTGTTATTTGATCTTGCTGAAAAAACAGAAAGTATGCGCTCATGAGAATAATTTTCATTTTTTACCAGAGAGCGATAAAATATTGATTCTAACTGCAGTAGATCAATATACAAATTATTTAGGACGTCCTACTTTCTCAAGATTTTTGGAGTTACACAAGTATTCGAAACCTACAGATTACTACTGATTGTTCTGTTTTTGACATATTCTGTTTTTCGTGTGTTGTTTGCTTATTTTGATGAATCTATGGCTAGTATCAGGGGGTATGAACCATAGAGGAGTTGGAATAAAGTAGGTTTAACACCAAAATAAATAAATAATGAGTTTATTATAGTATATTAAGGTGGTGATTTGTTTTCTTGTACTAACGGAGCTCATGAGATTTTCTGTTGAGTTTTGTGTTGTGAAGTTTTCAAGCTTTTGGGTAAAGATTTGATGGATTTCGGAACAAGGGGTGGAAAGATCCTAAGCTCGGGGGTGTCCAAGGCACCCCAAGGTAAAATTAAAGGACAACCAAAAGCCTAAGCTTGGGGATGCCCCGGAAGGCATCCCCTCTTTTGTCTTCATCTATCGGTAACTTTACTTGAGGCTATATTTTTATTCACCACATGATATGTGTTTTGCTTGGAGCGTCTTGTATGACTTGAGTCTTTGCTATTTAGTTTACCACAATCATCCTTCCTTCAAACACCTTTTGGGAGAGACACACATGATTCGTAATTTATTAGAATACTCTATGTGCTTCACTTATATCTTTTGAGCTAGATAATTTTGCTCTAGTGCTTCACTTATATCTTTTTAGAGCACGGTGGTGGTTTTATTTTATAGAAATTATTGATCTCTCATGCTTCACTTATATTATTTTGAGAGTATTTTAGAACATCATGTAATTTGCTTTGGTTACAAAATTAGTCCTAATATGATAGGCATCCAAGATGGGCATAATAAAAACTTTCATATATAGTGCATTAAATATTATGAGAAGCTTGATACTTGATAGTTGTTTTGAGATATAAAGATGGTAATATTAGATTTGTGCTAGTTGAGTAATTCTGGAATTGAGAAATACTTGTGTTGAAGTTGGCAAGTCCCGTAGCATGCATGCATGGTAAAAGTTGTGTGACAAATTTGAAGCTTGGGGTGTTCTTTGATTGCTTTCCTTATGAGTGGCAGTCGGGGAGGAGCGATGGTCTTTTCCTACCAATCTATCCCCTAGGAGCATGCGCGTAGTGCTTGGTTTTGATGACTTGTAGATTTTTGCAATAAGTATGTGAGTTCCTTATGACTAATGTTGAGTCCATGGATTATACGCACTCTCACCCTTCCATCATTGCTAGCCTCTTCGGTACCGTGCATTGTCCTTTCTTACCTCGAGAGTTGGTGCAAACTTCGCCGGTGCATCCAAACCCCATGATATGATACACTCTATCACACATAAGCCTCCTTATATCTTCCGCAAAACAGCCACCGTACCTACCTATTATGGCATTTCCATAGCCATTCCGAGATATCTTGCCATGCAACTTTCCACCATTCCGTTTATTATGACACGCTCCATCATTGTCATATTGCCTTGCATGATCATGTAGTTGACATTGTATTTGTGGCAAAGCCACCTTCATAATTCTTCCATACATGTCACTCTTGATTCATTGCATATCCCGGTACACCGCCGGAGGCATTCACATAGAGTCATATTTTGTTCTAAGTATCGAGTTGTAATTCTTGAGTTGTAAGTAAATAAAAGTGTGATGATTATCATTATTAGAGCATTGTCCCATGTGAGGAAAGTTATTCGAAAAAATAAGAGATAAAGGCCATAAAAATGGAGAGGCTCAAAGAAAAAGAGAGAGAAAAAGAGAGAAGGGGCAATTTTACTATCCTTTTTCCACACTTGTGCTTCAAAGTAGCATCATGATCTTCATGATAGAGAGTCTCTTATGTTGTCACTTTCATATACTAGTGGGAATTTTTCATTATAGAACTTGGCTTGTATATTCCAATAATGGGCTTCCTCAAAATGCCCTAGGTCTTCGTGAGCAAGCAAGTTCGATGCACACCCACTTAGTTTCTTTGTTGAGCTTTCATATATTTATAGCTCTAGTGCATCCGTTGCATGGCAACCCCTACTCCTTGCATTGACATCAATTGATGGGCATCTCCATAGCCCGTCGATTAGCCACGTCAATGTGAGACTTTCTCCCTTTTTGTCTCCTCACACAACCTCCATCATCATATTCTATTCCACCCATAGTGCTATGTCCATGGCTCGTGCACATATATTGCGTGAAAGTTGAAAGAGTTTGAAAAGGCTAAAGTATGAAACAATAGCTTGGCTTGTCATCCGGGTTGTGCATGATGGGAGCATTTTGTGTGACGAAAATGAAGCATGGCCAAACTATATGATTTTGTTGGGATAAGCTTTCTTTGGGTATGTTATTTTGATAAGACATGATTGCTTGCTTAGCATTGCTTGAAGTATTATTAGTTTTTATGTCAATATTAAACTTCTGTCTAGAATCTTTTGGATCTAAACATTCATGCCGCAATAAAGAGAAATACATTGAAAATTATGTTAGGTAACATTCCACATCAAAAATTCTGTTTTTATCATTTACCTACTCGAGGACGAGCAGGAATTAAGCTTGGGGATGCTTGATACGTCTCCAACGTATCTATAATTTTTTATTGTTCCATGCTATTATATTATCTGTTTGGATGTTTAATGGGCTTTATTATGCACTTTTATATTATTTTTGGGACTAACCTATTAACCGAAGGCCTAGTGCAAATTGCTATTTTTTTTGCCTATTTCAGTGTTTCGCAGAAAAGGAATATCAAACGGAATCCAAACGGAATGAAACCTCCACAAGGATCTTTTTTGGAACAAACACAATCCAGGAGACTTGGAGTGGACGTCAAGGAAGCAGCGAGGCGGCCACGAGGTAGGGCGGCACGCCTAGGGGGGCCAGGCACGCCCCCACCCTCATGGGCCCCTCGCAGCTCCACCGACCTACTTCTTTCGCCTATATATACTCTTATACCCTGAAAACATCCAGGGGAGCCATGAAATCACTTTTCCACCACCGCAAACCTTCTGTACACGTGAGATCCCATCTGAGGACCTTTTCTCGCGATCTGCCGGAGGGGGATTCAATCACGGAGGGCTTCTACATCAACACCATAGCCTCTCCGATGATGTGTGAGTAGTTTACCACAGACCTTCGGGTCCATAGTTATTAGCTAGATGGCTTCTTCTCTCTCTTTGGATCTCAATACAAAGTTCTCCTCAATGTTCTTGGAGATCTATTTGATGTAATTCTTTTTGCGGTGTGTTTGCCGAGATCCGATGAATTGTGGGTTTATGATTAAGATTATCTATGAACAACACTTGATTCTTCTCTGAATTCTTATATGCATGATTTGATATCTTTGCAAGTCTCTTGTGGCACCCCGGCTCAGAGAAAACCGGAACGCCCCGTATTCTAGCCCAGAGATCGAGGAGAAGTCTTCTGGAATACGACACTGCTTAGTATAGAACAAACCAGCTCTCTATTACAACATGAGTATGAATACAAGGGTTCCGATATTACAATGAATAACATCGGCACAGCGACACTACGCCAACCACGGTTGCTCTATACAAGCAGCATAACAACTCGAAGCAGCGGAACAACTACTAGAAGCAGAACAACGAACAACGATGATGGACTCCAATCCGCAGGGACTCTGGCTGGAATGTTTATCCTAGCTCGTGAACACAGGAATAACACCAAACAAGCAAGCAATCAAGGCACGACCTGCAAACTGGCATGACACGCCAGGTCAGTACATTGAATGTACTTGCAAGATCACAATAACCAGAAGCATTCAAGACAAACAACAAAATGGCAATTACAGGTTAAGCAGGAATTAACATGAGATCATCAGAATAACATGGCATGAACAACATGAACATAATACTGTTAGAACAATATGATCATGGCAAGAACATATAAGTCTGATGATACTAGCATGCAACATGATAACACTATATGCACCAATTATTATGCTCGGATTACCTCGTAACTATCACATGCATCACTTACACACCTCGGACATTACACGATCATCTCAGGATCAAATCAAGCTTGGTATAATCAATACCGTAGTAATCATCAAATGATCACAAGGAGCTTGATCTTTACACACGATTCTCGCACAACATCACGAATATCCAACAACTCGGTATCCTTGATACCACGATGATCATTCTGGCGATCACAACCATGACCAACACTTGGTCTCAAACCATGATCCTTCCGGCGATCACAACCAACTTATCTCAAACAGTGATCCTTCCGGCGATCACAACCAACTTATCTCAAACCGTGATCCTTCCGACGATCACAACCAACTTACTCCTCATTGAGCACATTATTATTATTATTATTATTATTATTATTATTATTATTATTATTATTACTGTTGACTCATAGTGTGACCAACTACGAACTGGGCCCTTATCCGTGGGCATGGCTATCGATAGATTTAATATACACTCTGCAAAGGTAGCACACTGTACCCACACCACGGAACCCATGGCCTCGCACTCCCATTCAGGTGGACCAACGGCATTCCGACAAAACCGATATACTGCCATGACACTCTCCCGGCCACTCCGACCAACTCACCTTTGGGCTAAGTCCTGGGTGGCCCCGTGTCTACCAAAGACACAACGACCACCGTCGTGGTCCATCCCAAACAGGGACAAAAGCGCTTATCATCCAACTACGGGCACACAAGGTTATGCCTGCTTACCGGGCCAGGGTACGCACACCCATAACCTTCCCTAGTTGGAGGCACCGGTGAGAGGCACGACAATAGACCCAGTTAGGACCTTCCCATAAAGGTAAGCGTGGTTGCACTGGTCAGTTCGATATGGTGGCACCATGACTCAGCCAACAGTTGTTCAAGTTCAGTTTAATCCGTTTAAACTTGAATGCAAAAATGTTGAGCCATGATAAATAACATGATGCAATTACAATGCATGAGCATGATATCAACATAATCATGAGAGGACCACATAACTATCCACCATATCAACAATGAATCATATCCAACTAAGCATGGCGTACTGATTGGCATGAACATCATAAGTACATACTTCTCCGAAACATAGCATGACCACTAGCATCAACAATAAATATCATGCAAGAACATATCAACAATGCCATCATGCAAGAATTTAACCAACTAGATGCAATGGAACATGCATAACAACGATACCCGGGACAGACGGCAGTCATGCACCGAAGACCATTACCAACATCAACATATACTACTAGCAAGCATAAGCATATAAACATAATACTAGCAACTAGCAGGGCATGACAACTAGGTGCATAACAACATAGCAAGAAAGTAAGCATGAATCCATAAGCATTATCGATACAACTATAACCATATTTTAAGCAAGCAAACATTTAATAAATATTCAAGTTGAAAACCATGGCTACTTCATAACTATCATGCAAGTGGGTATTGTGGCTTGCCTGGGGTGATGGAGACTACAGGAAGAAGTGCGATGAAGCCGCGGAACGAAACGTCGGACGGTATGTTCTCGGAGGGGGCTGATTAGAGGCAAGTGCAAAATGGTCATTTTCACTATGATAACACCTAGTGAAAATGTTACCAAAAGATAGAGCTCGACGATACGAAGAAGTGAGCGTTGGTTTCACCTCAATCAGAGTTACAGTTGCGGAGTTATGAGGTGTAGAAGAAGAAGGGCCAATCTATGAAAATTTTATCACCAACAGGTCCCTGAGTGGATAAGGCAAAAGCGTATTGAGAGAAATACGTTTTCAGAATAGTGAAAGCGTACTTTAGGCTGTAGTAGAACGGAATACGCTTTCCAAAGGGGAAAACGTATTTTGAGTAAAAGGAAGGAAAAATACTCTTTCGAAGGAAGAAAACATACTGACCGGAATACGTGTCCACTTGACATGTCAGCGGGGGCGCCTGGGCCACTGACGGGCCGGGCCCAGGGGCAGGGGAGGGAGGCGCGGGCGCACATCGTCTTCCTCCTCTCGCTCCTGTTCTCACGTGAGCAGAGGAGAGGAGCAGGGGAGGGAGCGGCGGCGGCCTGGCCGGCTCAGGCCCGGCATGGCGCGTCCGTTCAGGGGGTCGGCCGGCCCTGGGGGGGAGAGGTGGACGCAGGGGTGGAGGAGGACCGAGTGGAGACAGAGGCGGCCGGTGGTGGAGGGGCTCTGCGCTGCGGCCACTCCGGTGAGGGGGCAAGGGGGTGGGACGACTCAGCGGAGCACGAGGAGGACGGTGGTGGAGTCGGGAGGGAGAGTGGAGGCTTGGATGGACTCAGTCGGGGTGGTGGCCGAGAGCAACAGCAACGGCCAAGCACCGGCAGGCGCGGCCAAAGGCATTCCAGGGTCGAACGAGTGGGGTGGGGAGGACCGTGGTGACCAGGGGAACCTTGTGGACAAGGTAGGACGAGGAGAGGGGGCTCAGGTTGGTCGGAACCAAGCCGAGGCCGAGGCGGCCATGGCGATCTCCAGCGAAAAGAAGAGAGGGACGAGGGCTCTAGTGGGCGAGGAGGCTTGGGGAGAGGCTAGTGAGGTGCGGAGGGACTCGGGGCATGCTTAAATAGCCGCGGGGAAGGCTCTCGAGCTCACAAGCGAGCTTGAGCAGTGCACTAATGGAGGTCAGGGGTTGAGCACGGCACGAGCACTGTTCTAGCGGCGCATTAATGGCAAACCACGACGAGGCAGAGACGCAGGGCGATGCAGTCGAGCACGGGCGAGCTCCAGGACATGTATGGAGGTCGAGACGAGGAGGGAGGAGATGAGCATAGTGGTCGGAACAAGCGAGAGCACGCCTGCAGCCATGACGCCAGCGTGATCACCACGCGCACTGGCGCAAGCGGCGCTCTTTGGCGTGGCCAACCATGTCCAGTGGATGGACCGTTGTGTCCTTAGTCAAAATGAGGAAATAAGTCGGTCCAAGGGCAAAGAAGTGATTTGCACTTAGTTCCAAAAGTAAATCAGTAAGAAGGTGCTTGTAACTTGTTGTGGTTAAACAACTAGGTAACATGATAAAGAGTTTGTCTGATGATGATCACATACTAAGGTGATGCTGATCACCAAAAACCAGACTAAGAGGAGGAGGTTAGATGGTGGTTGCAGTAGAAAGTGCAAAACTGGCCAGAATTGGGGATTTGGATGATGCACTCACATACATGATTTCTGTGAGCTGAAATTTGGCAGAGATGGGTTATATGATGATATGAAGCTGCTGTAAAAATTTCATGCCATTTGGAAATACCAAAGTGACACTTGCTTCACAAAGCTTCATTGTGGGCAGAAATTTGGAAAATTACCCAGGGTAATTGGATTAACCAATTGAGGTAGAAATTGGTGGAAGGAGTTTATATAGGTAGAAGCATGTCCTGGTAAAGTTTCAGCTCAATTGAAGCAATATAAAATATAGTTGCTTCACAAACTGAAAATCTGACCAGAAACTAAGATTTGGGGCTGGGATCACATAGATGAGTTACATGAGCTCATATTTGGTGGAGGATTATGATTTGATTATGTAAAGGACCTTGCAAAATTACAACTCATTTGGATATGTCTAGATTGTACTTCCTTCACAATCACTTCCCTCGGACAGGAACTTTGAAAAATTGCTCAGGAATATTTAA
This sequence comes from Triticum aestivum, assembly GCF_018294505.1. Classification (NCBI taxonomy): domain Eukaryota; kingdom Viridiplantae; phylum Streptophyta; class Magnoliopsida; order Poales; family Poaceae; genus Triticum; species Triticum aestivum. Next base: position 227,601,476 of record NC_057794.1, on the reverse strand, counting down.
TAGGAAAATTGAGTTGAATTTTGGCATGAGCCAATGATATGGACAGGAAAACATGTCCAAGAAGTTTGGGGTCAATCAAGCAAATATAAATAGCACTTCCTTTGCAAAGTGCCATTTAGTACAGAATAGGAAAAGAATTATTGGAGGATTATTTTTGAACATGTCAATGAAATATTTTTCCATACTTGAGCAAGATAGGACCCAAACAATTTATGAGAATTACTTGGGAATTTTAGGAGTGACAGAAATATAGGTTGCTTCACAACCTAGGGTTTTAAGGGTTATTCCTTTATCAGAAAAGGAATATTTCCAACAAAAGAATTTTGGGTTAGGTCAAGGATGGAAATGACATGATCTTAGGATGATGAAGAGGGTTACAAGCCACTATAAAACCTAGGAAGACATGATCTTCCCAAGTTTCAGACCCATATAGCCACGGAAAAGCAAAACAAAACCGAAAATCCAAGAAAATCAAAGGAAAAAGAAAAGGGCAAAAATCCAGGCTGTTACAAACCTTCCCCCCTTAAAGAAATCTCGTCCTCGAGATTTGGTTGTTCAGGGTTAAATAATTTTCCTGACTTGAAGAAACCGTTTCCAACTCAGGTTTCTTTTATTCATAATATTTCCACTGAATTAGATCTGACTCACAGTCTTGATCTGGGGTGGTTTGCTTCACTGGATTTGACATACTGACAGGGCGTACCTCATATGTTCATGTTTATACTGACTCAAATTTTCTTTCATATTTGTTGGCTGAGCTGGCATTTGAAATATGATTTGTACTGACATACTTGTCCTTCTTGATATTGATCCTTGCTGGAAATGTTATTCTAGTATCGAGTACCGAGAATATTTCCCGGAGTTGGGGAACATATCTTCCCGTGGAACAAAGAATCTCTTCTATCCAGACATCGGATTCCTCGAATATAGGCATGCCTTCTGGTTCCAAAACAGTGATGCAGATTATATCTGTTTTGCTAACGGATGCTGACATCTTGCAGGAGTTTCTGACTTATCTTGACTGGCTTCACAGTCTTGAGTATACAAGTTGTACCAAAGGTTTGACTGTCGCTTGTCGTGACTGATAGAAAAATGTACCATCTCCTGATGATAAGATTTGCAGACTTGACTGGCGGTGATCTTGTCAAAGAATCCTATCCACATAGGCTATTCTTTTAGTTGCTTCCCCTATGCGAGAGATAACAATCCTCAAAGTCGGTGTTTTCACACTAATTCTCCATTTTTGCCAGTATCTCCCTGGGAATAACAGTTTGTGCGATGCTCCATCGCGGGAGTTGAGGTCAATATATTGAGCTGTCCATGAGTCTGACTGGACAGACTCGGGTATTCAATGCTGACAGTTCTGAGCACACTATGGATTGAGTCGGTTGCCTCGCTATGAGGTCCTTACCACAATGGAGTATACCCCTTGGGTTTGCCGTGGAATAAGACGGTCTTGGGCATCCACATTTTTCACATAATAATCAGCATACCTATATTGTTGGTCTTGCTCTTTCATTATTACTTTCTTCAGCTGGATCCTCAACTGAAAGAGCGGGGCCTTATATATATATATATCCTTGATTATTTTCGCGGCCCTGAATACCGTTACATACAATATCTGGCAATCATACCTTGGTCTGGTTCATGTTTTGAGCCTTGGTATATTTATCCGGCTCACGTGTGGTTATACAGATCTCAATATTGTTGTTGATTATGCCGGACAGTGACATGGTTAATAACATCATTTTGTTGGATGTGCAGGACTGATCTTGATAATCACTGCCAAGATTATTGTCTCAACGTTGTCTTTCCTTCAAGACTTGTTGATTATGGCCTCACCCACTGGTTTTTGTTTCTTGAATAACCGGTGAGGTTGTCGGATGCGTACCGTGAATTCTTCCTTATGCGAGAGACTTGCATGGACTTGGCAGCATACTGAATGAACTAATATCTGATTCTCGAGGCATACCTTTGTTCTGACAAATTTTTTGTTTTAGACCGAATTGTTGCAAATTTGCCATTTGGAAAACACTGTCATATGCTGACAATTCATAATTTAATGCGTTGTATTAGTGTCGTACTGAAGAAGATTGGGCAGCGTGCGTTGGAAGCCATCGGGACACCGTGCTGAGGAAGACTGGATGTCTTGTGCCCGAAGCCTTCGGTGGATATCTTAACGGGGTACCGTACTCCATAAGTTTTCCCCCTTAAAGACTTTGCTAGGGAAGACTCGGTACCTTATGACAGAAGCTTTTGTAGTATTTTATCGGGAAGACTGAATATCTTGCATGGGAATCCATTCATTCCCTACCGATGCAGACTGGAAACTTTATCTTTGTACACTTCGTCAATACATTGTGGAGGAGGATGGGACTGATTTTCTTGGTGATTGGAATGACGTATATATATATATATATATATTTGTCAGTCCGGCAGCTGATTATTGATATGACAAGAATTATCTGACTGTTCTTACTGAATTCACCGTGCAATTGGACTGACTTCTAGGTGTCGCAATGTTTTAAATTTTGACTTATGGCACATTCAATCATTGTGCATAGCCCATACCTTTGACTTGAAATGCACTGTTGATCCAATTTTTTTCTCTTGCTAATTTAATCTTTGCTGCGATGAAGTGTATCTCTGATAGGTACTTGTTGCTGAAAGTCCAATACAATTTGTATTCGGACGGATGTCTGGAATACAATGTTGTCGGCTGAAAACCTCATTTATTTTAACTGAATTCCTTGGTATATATCTGTACTGCTTACGGCTTCTTCTGATCCGGTGTCGGTCGAGGAATAATTTCCATAAGGGGGTAACACCAAGGATTTAAGACAAAGAAGCACGAGAAAATGATTTATTGCAACAAAGCACACATCAAACAAGCTACAAAGCTACTTCACACAGGCACACACAAGCATGATGCTACAACAAATGCACAAGCGCTACGCGAAGGACTACATCCTACGCTTGAGCAAACGCTTGCGAACTGATGAGGAAGCTAAGGGAGTAGCGAGTGGAACCGCTAACACTTAAACTCCGGATGGACGAGGCGGAGGAGTTTGAGAAGCTGGCGGAGACTGAGGTAAAGCGACACCAAGCAATCTCCTGGCTCGAATGGCGTCTCGGATTAACTCACAAATAAGAAGACACTCGGCCGTCATGTAACAAGACATGGCAAGGATAGCCGGGTCATATTGAGGGTTGACAGAGGGAAATTGGATTCGCCTAGGATTCTCGACGATGGTGGGATAATATTGATAAGCACGGTTCTCTTGCACCATGCTCTCTTGATGACGAAGACCGGTGACTCCTGCTGTCGGTGTCAAAACCGGCGGATCTCGGGTAGGGAGTCCCGAACTGTGCGTCTAAGGCGGATGGTGACAGGAGGCAGGGGACATGATGTCTTACCCAGGTTCGGGCCCTCTTGATGGAGGTAAAACCCTACATCCTGCTTGATTATTCTTGATAATATGAGTAGTACAAGAGTAGATCTACCACGAGATCGGAGAGGCTAAACCCTAGAAGCTAGCATATGGTATGATTGTCTGTTGTCCTACGGACTAAAACCCTCCGGTTTATATAGACACCGGAGGGGGTTAGGGTTACACAAGGTAGGTTACAAAGGAGGAGATATACATATCTGTATTTCCTAGCTTGCCTTCCACGCCAAGTAGAGTCCCATCCGGACAAGGGACGAAGTCTTCAATCTTGTATCTTCATAGTCCAACAGTCTGGCCAAAGGATATAATCCGGCCGTCCGGATACCCCCTAATCCAGGACTCCCTCAGTATCCCCTGAACCAGGCTTCAATGACGATGAGTCCAGCGCGCGGTGTTGTCTTCGGCATTGCAAGGAGGGTTCCTCCCTCGAATACACCACGGAAGAATCTGAATACAAGGATAGTGTTCGACCCTGCAAAATAAGTTCCACATACCACCGTAGAGAGAATAATATTACCACAAATCTAATCTGCTGACACATTTTCGGTAGCATGACATCACGCCACGGCCCGGTAATTATATGAACCGTTTTTCTTTAACCAGCCCCGCACATAACGCGAGGCGGTTTCTTGACATGTCTTGTCAAAGCAGAGATCGTGTTCCCCTTATTACGGGATTCTCATCAATACGGGAGTGGCTAACCCAACCGCGCCATCAATTACGGCGCTTGGGGGATAAGCGAGTTTTACCAGGCTAGTGGGGGCACACAGTTTAGTCCGCCCTTATAAAGGGATAAGATCTCACCTTTTTCTACCCACGCCTTCTTCCTCCTTGCTCATCCATTCTCGCGCACTCGAGCTCTAGCGCCCAAGTCCGCATCCTTCTCCTCAACTCTCTCCAAACATGTCCGGAGCGGGAGGCAAGTGGATGGCCTCCTCCGTCACGGAGGGACACATCAAAAAGCTACATGGAGCCGGATACTTAGCCGCAGATATCGCGCACCGGCTGCCAGTCGCGGGGCAGATCGTCCCTACCCCAGAACCTCACGAAAGGGTGGTTTTCCTCCCCCATTTCGTTCGCGGGTTGGGGTTTCCCCTCCATCCATTCGTCCGCGGCCTCATGTTCTATTACGGGCTGGACTTTCATGATTTGGCCCCGAATTTCATCCTCAACATCTCGGTGTTCATCGTCATGTGCGAGGATTTCCTCCGCATCTGGCCCCACTTCGGCCTATGGCTAAAGACCTTCAACATCAAGCCGAAGGTAGTAGGCGGCCAACAAGCGGAATGCGGCAGAGCCATGGTGGGCAAAATGCCCAATGTTACATGGCTCGAGGGCTCCTTCATGGAAACCGTAAAAGGGTGGCAATCAGGGTGGTTCTACATCACCGAGCTGCGCGACACCAACTGGGTGGCGGCCCCCGAGTTTCGATCCGGAATCCCCACGCGGCTCACTTCCTGGAAGGAGAAGGGCCTGTCCTGGGGTTCATCGGTGGAGCTGGATGGACTCCAGAAGTGTATCCGAAATATGACAAGCAAAAAACTTAAGCTTGTCAACATAGTCCAAGTCATGCTCTTCCGCCGGATCCTCCCGTGTCAACAACGGGCTTTCAACTCATGGGAGTTCGACCCGGCCCAGCACCAGACTCTACGCGAGCTCTTCGACACGATGCATAAGGACGTCTGGAAGTTGCTGTTCAAGGGCATCGAGGTCCCTCCTTCTCTTACCGAGGACCGCGGGCTAAGCGCGAAGCGCTCTGCAAATCCGGTAAGTTCTATACATCTGGTAGGGCATTTATTTCCCATAGCTTAACCATGTGCGGGGTCTAAGCTCTCATGCCTTTGACAGGACTGGGTGGAGGCATCGGAGCAGATTAACTATCCGGCCCCACTGCCCGAAGACCATGCGGACGCTCTCCTGACGGAGATGAGGACTCCGGCTCCTTACGAGGTGCCGGAGAAGACCAAGAAGAAGGCCAAGGGAATCCGAAAGAGTTCCCGACGCCAGGTGGTATCGGACTCATCGTCCGATAACTCCGAGACGCACTCCTCCCGTGAAGACGAGGAGAAGGAATATGAAGATTCTCCCCCTCTAGCTGGGGGAGACAAGAAAAGGAAGGCCGCCCCAACCGGGGAGGCCGAAGGGTCCAAGAAGGGAAGGACTCTCCTTCTGGACTATTCCACCACCGCCGCCGACAGCGAAGACGAGTGGCTGCTCAGGGCCAAGCCCCTGGCGAAGTCGTAAGTATTCGGATACCAGAGTAACTCATAGCATACTTTTATTGCAGTGCTTCTCCTAACGTCGAATATTATTATGCAGTCCGCCCCAAGCCCGTATCGATGTATCATCGTCGGACGGTTCCTTGGACTCGTCGGACATGGATAGTGATACACTTCCAACCGCCACCTCTCCTTGCCCTACGGACAATGCTGAGGTACTGTCTCAAGGGGCACCGAGCCGGGGGGAGACAGTCCCGGAGGCACCTCAGGGCGACCTTCTGGACTCCAGGAGCAAAGGGAGCAAGGCTCCCAGGGGCTCCAGTGGTTCCGGACTCGGGCAGGCGGCCCCCTTCCAAGAGGGGCAAGTCGTCCGTGCCGGTGACCTCTGTCCATCCATAGGCACCGGACGAACTATTGGGAGCACTTAGTGGCGCTTCCATCGACGAAGAGCACCGCACTATTATCAGTGCAGTGATCAAGAATGTTCAGTCCGCCAAGAGCGGACTGACTGAAGTCTGTACCATCCTTCTAACAGGCTTTGAGGTAAGTATTTAAAATATAGGAAAATATTACCGCATAGACAGTAGCCCTTGATGCTCTGTTTGGTGTTCACAAAGAAAAGCCGAATAGAGGATCAAATAATATCTGCAGGAGTCTAATATAAGTATGTCTGTATGCGTATGCAGGCTTCACTGCTGACCTCTGCTGCACTGACTGCGGAGGTCGCCGCACTGAAGCAGGACCTCGAGCGGTCCGAGAAGGAGCTCGGCCTTGACAAGAGGCAGCTTGAGGAGAACAAAGGTAAGTAATACCTTGTCTATATAAAAAAGAAAATGTGGTTGCGAACTGACAGGATCATCATGAATGTGCCAGGGGCCACGACCGAAGTGGCGACCCCTGAAGCAAGCGCTGTCCGAGGCCGAAAACAAAGCGGCCAAGGAGCGCACCGAGCGGGAAAAACAAGAGGCACGGGTGGGCGAGGTGCAGCAAGAGCTCCAGGCTCTCGTGAAGAAGCATGAGGCTTTGGAGCTTGACTCGAAGACGCGAGAGTCCGAGCTTGCCGCGGCCCTCGAGAGCACAAAGCATGCCAAGGCTGAAGCCCAAAAGGCCCTCCAGGAAATTGAGGCGATGAGGAAGATAGCGGCGGGCAAGGCATTCAATATGCAAAGCAAGCATGTGAAAGTAAATTACTTGTTACTTACCCGACTCCGGAGCTCTCCAGGAGCATTTGCAGATTTGCCCCGTAGCGTGTTGGATGCCGCGAAATATTACCATGCCGAGGAGGGAAGCTCGACGAAGAAGCTGTTCTGGTCTCAGTATACTGGGACCGAACATCCGATGCCTATGAGAGACTAGCAGAAACAACTGGTCAAGCTGCACAAGGCGGCCGAACAGGCCATGAGGGGCCTTATAGTCCGGATGTGGCCTGGCGACTCCCTTCCCAACAGCTACTTCGGCCTGGTGAGGTGGCTTGTGGATGCCTGCCCATGGCTGGAGGCCATAAAGTGGTTCGTCTGCGTCGAAGGTGCACGTCGGGCCTTTGCCCGTGCGAAGGTGCACTGGGCCAAGATGGACGCCGAGAAGCTGGTGTAGGAGGGGCCGCCGCAGGGCAAGGAGCATCGCCACCCTGAGATGTATTATGAGGGTGTCCTGAAGGGTGCTCGTCTTGTGGCGGACGAGTGTGCGAAGGATGTAATTTTTGAATAAACTTGCTTGGGTGATCCTGTATTATGAAAACTTGTTCATATGCGCTGTGCAACGCTTGTTTGAATTTAAAATATTACCTTTTGTGCGGCTGTTTATCAAATATGAGAGATGGCCAGTCATCGGCTTCTGCCCCCATGCCACGAGTGCTGGGGTGTTCGGGATAAACCTGAGCACTCTTTTTCCCATTGTTGGGTCCTTCGAGGGAGGTGCTCAGCACAACTAACAAGGCAACCAGACTAAAATGCTTTATCACTCTCACTTAGCCATAGAAGTCTACAATTTTAAATTTTGGCGAAGCCCCTAGTATTCGGAAGGCCGAGTTCGGGGCGCTATACACGCCTTAAGCCGGACAAAGCCGACTTCTCGCTCTAAGCGGCATAAGTCTTTAGGGACTCGAGACCTCTTGAACAGCGACCAGCTCTCGCCTTATCATGACAGTCAGTTTTAGCTTTCTCTACTGAGGTGCTTAGCCCAGCTGAACCGGGGCACAATCGCAGTAGTTCTCCCAGTGCTACATTAGCCGATATAGCGGAACGTAAGGTACCAAAACATGGGATCCGGGAAAACCCAACTATTGACCCAAGACATGATTCGGAGCTGATGCATATAATGCTATAAGTTCGGGGTGCAGCACTGTCGAAAGTGTTCGGACTTCTCACGCCGTATTATGGGGTATGCTTAAGCCCCTGGCGTATTGGCCGTACCAGAGTGTACGGGTGCTGAATGTCATGAATGAACATATATATATATATATATATATACATACATATATATATATATATATATATATATACATATATATATATATATAAAGAAGAATAGAGAATGCGGTAATAGTCTAGCGCTATGCATTGTTTATTCAAAAAGGTGCGTCGAAGCAGAATGATACAAGTAGTGCGATAAGCAAAAAGTAGGACTATTTGACATGTCCCCTCCAAGGGCAAGCTGAGGAATGGTATTTAAAGCAAGTATTTCACTCGTTATCGGAGACCACCTGGGAGTTCCGTGGTGCGACGTGGCTTTTTGCCTCCTTGGTTGTTGCATCTTGTGTCCGACAATCGTACTGCCGGACGGGGTTTCCAGAGATTAAAGTCCTGAAAGAGAGAAAAGTAACAAAGCGGGAAGCCCCTAGTGCGGCGGAGCCGCGTCTTGGGGTGTGCCATAGTTGTGCCCCCCTCCCCACTGTGCCCATGGTATTTCCAATGCATAATTATGTACGCATGGCATGGATTTCGCCGTTTGGCTGGGGCTGGGGTGGGGGCCGCATTGCTATGCGAGCTCGGAACGTGCCAGGCGGTCTTGTTGCTGATTACTCCGGGCGCGCTTGAAGGTGTCCGGGTCTTTAATCGCCGAACTGGTGGATTGCCTTAAGAGGCTGCTTTGTGCTTCTGCTGCAAGGGCTGCAGTGTGCTCCTCTGTGCGGAGAGAGCGCTATGTGTTTCATTGACTGTGATGACCCCTCGAGGTCCTGGTATCTTGAGCTTGAGATGTGCATAGTGCGGTACCGCGTTGAATCTCGCAAATGTGGTTCACACGAGCAGTGCATGATAGCCACTGCGGAACGGGACTATATCGAAGATTAACTCCTCGCTTCGGAAGTTATCCGGGGATCCGAAGACCACTTCCAGTGTGACTAAGCCTGTGCAATGGGCCTCTACACCTGGTATGACGCCTTTAAAGGTTGTTTTTGTGGGTTTGATCCTTGAGGGGTCTATACCCATTTTGCGCATTGTGTCCTGATAAAGCAGGTTCAGGCTGCTGCCACCGTCCATAAGGACTCGAGTGAGGTGAAATCCGTCGATGATTGGGTCTAGGACCAGTGCGGCGAATCCGCCATGACGGATACTAGTGGGATGGTCCCTGCGATCGAAGGTGATCGGACAGGAGGACCATGGGTTGAACTTTGGGGCGACTGGCTCCAACGCGTATACATCCCTTGACGCACGCTTCCGCTCCCTCTTGGGGATGTGGGTTGCGTATATCATGTTCACCGTCCGCACTTGTGGGGGGAACCTCTTCTGCCCTCCGGTGTTCGGCTGCCGGGGCTCCTCCTCGTCATTGCTATGTAGCCCCTTATCTTTGTCTTCGGCGCTTAACTTGCCGGCCTGCTTGAACACCCAACATTCCCTGTTGGTGTGGTTGGCTGGCTTGTCAGGGGTGCCATCTTTTTGGCACGAGCGATCAAGTATACGGCCCAAACTGGACGGGCCCGGAGTGCTTCTTTTGAATGGCTTTTTTCGCTGATCGGGTTTAGAGCCTCTGAATCCGGCATTGACTGTCGTATCCTCGATATTGTCGCTATTGATGCGACGCTTATGTTTGTTGCAACGTGACCTGCCATTGCTATCCTTGGTATCTGAAGTATCGTGGTTCTTTGATATGTTATTGCTGCGAGCCAGCCAGTTGTCTTCTCCCGTGCAAAAGCGGGTCATAAGTGTCGTGAGGGCTGCCATGGATTTTGGCTTTTCCTGGCCAAGGTGTCGGGCAAGCCACTCGTCACGGATGTTGTGCTTAAAAGCTGCTAGGGCCTCTGCATCCGAACAGTCAACGATTTGATTTTTCTTTGTCAGGAACCATGTCCAGAATTGCCTGGCCGATTCCTCTGGCTGCTGAATTATGTGGCTCAAGTCATCGGCATCTGGTGGTCGCACATAAGTGCCCTGGAAGTTGTCGAGGAATGTGGCTTCCAGATCTTCGCAACAGCCAATGGATTCTACTAGCAGGCTGTTGAGCCAATGCCGAGCTGGTCCTTTGAGTTTAAGTGGGAGGTATTTGATGGCGTGTAGATTTTCACCGTGGGCCATGTGGATGTGCAGGAGGAAGTCCTCGATCCATACCGCAGGATCTGTTGTGCCATTGTATGATTCTATATTTACGGGTTTGAAACCCTCTGGAATTTGGTCATCCATTACTTCGTCTCTGAAGCATAGGGGGTGTGCGGCGCCTCTGTACTGGGCTATGTCCCGACGTAGCTCAAATGAGTGTTGTCCGCTGTGTTCGGCCTGGCCGGATTTACATTTACTGTATCCTACGTGACGGTTATCGTCCCGCGTGGTGGCGCGCCCTCGTGATCCGTAGATCGAAATTGCGTGTTTTGCTTTGTCCTCCAATACGTCTCGCAGGACTAGCATGTTTCCCCATGCCTTGACATTTTTATTTGAGTAGCGTTGGGGTGCGGGATGAGCTTTTGGCTGAAATGCCTCTCTGTCGCGGCCACGAGGTGGCCGATCAGCCGCGTCATACGCTGGAGATGTAGGTTTTAATGCTTCCTCCTCCAGCCGGGGTAGCAACCTGTGCTTTGGGTAACTCTTGGAGGGGCGTTCGAGTTCATATTCCTCGGCCGCAAGGACATCAGTCCATCTGTCAGCTAGCAAATCTTGATCAGCTTGAAGCTGCTGCTGCTTTTTCTTAAGGCTATTTGCCGTGGCTATAAGTCAGCGCTTGAAGCGCTCTTGCTCAACGGGATCCTCGGGCATGACAAATTCGTCATCATCGAGGCTTGCCTCGTCTTCAGAGGGAGGCATGTAATTATCATCCTCCGCCTCTTCATCTGCCGCTCTCTCGGGAGGGCTGGCTTCTCCATCCTCCTGCTCTAAATCTTATTGGAGGGGATTGTTGTCATCTTTGGCACTGTCCGGAGTGCTATTATCTCCTGTGCCGGTTGCTTTGGCGAGACTTAGAGCAACGCCGCTGACGTCGGCGCTTGGGTTGTTTCTTGGAGGGGTCATCCTCCCCTGTCTCGTCGCCATTGCCTTCTTTGGTTGTGTCCACCATGTATATATCATATGATGAGGTGGATGTCTAGTGCCCTGTGGGCAGTGGTTCCTCTTCGTCTCCCGCATCGCCGTCCATACCGTCAATGTCTTCGGAGTCGAAGTTGAGCATGTCGGTCAAATTGTCGACAGTGGCTACTAAGTGGGTGGTGGGTGGGCGGCAAATTTCTTCATCATCCGCATCCCAATCCTGCCGAACATAGTTCGGCCAGGACTTTCCTGACAGGGAGAGAGACCTTAATGAGTTCAGTATGTCGCCAAAGGGCGAGTGCTGAAAGATATCCGCGGAGGTGAACTCCATGATCGGCGCCCAGTCAGATTCGATTGGCACGGGCGCAGGCGGTTCGGAGTCCGTGGCCGGGGAAGAATCCAGCAGTTCGGCATCACGGCTCCCGTAAAGGGTAAGGTCAATATTCGGCTCGATCGCTGCTGAGGATACGACGTCCGAAGCGGGGTCTATCCACCCGTCCATGGATGGCGCAATTGGCTCCAAATTGAGGGTCGGAGCGGTCGCCGGTGCGGTCTCCTAAACACTGTCCGATGGTAGAGCTAAATCATGCTCATCGTGACCATACGGCGCACTCGGCAGGGGCTCGAATCCGTTGAAGATCAAGTCTCCGCGGATGTCGGCTGTGTAGTTTAAGCTTCCAAACCCGACCTGGTGGCCAGGGGCGTAACTCTCGATGTGCTCCAGATGGCTAAGCGAGTTGGCCCACAGTGCAAAGCCGCCGAATACAAAGATCTGTCCGGGGAGAAAAGTCTCACCCTGGACTGCATCGCTATCGATGATTGAAGGAGCCATCAAGCCTAACGGTGACGACACAGAGGAACTCTCAATGAAAGCACCAATGTCGGTGTCAAAACCGGCGGATCTCGGGTAGGAGGGCCCGAACCTGGGTAAAACATCGTGTCCCCTACCTCATGTTACCATCCGCCTTAGACGCACAGTTCGGGACCCCTTACCCGAGATCCGCCGGTTTTGACACCGACACCTGCCATTGCGGCAAGCTGAACGGCGCGCTCAGGAGTAGCGCTGTAACCACCATGGGAACTGTAGGTGCGCTTACCGACATGAATCGGGGCTGACAGATGAACATGAGCAACATATTCCTGAATTCTTCCTCCAGCAGAAGACTGGAATACTTGATAATGAGGTGGATCTCGGAGGGGGTAAATGCTACGCCACATGTCGCCAAGGAGGGTGGCAAAGCTGAGTGGTGCAGGAGTGGGACTGAACTCAATAGGAACAGCACCGGGAGCTAAGGGAAGAGCACTGAACTCATGGAATTTGACCGCCATCTATGCATGAAACAGGAGTTAATGGTAACCGAAATAAAACTATATGTAGCAAACAAATGCAACAACCAAATGCATCAAGCAAGGGCAACAACCAGACCCTATACTACCGTTTTCTAATGTTCCAGCAGACTAGAACGCTCTACAGCCAGACCTGCTCTGATACCAAGCCTTGTGGCACCCCGGCTCAGAGAAAACTGGAACGCCCCGTATTCCAGCCCAGAGATCAAGGAGAAGTCTTCTGGAATACGGCACTGCTTAGTATAGAACAAACCAGCTCCCTATTACAACATGAGTATGAATACAAGGGTTCCGATATTACAATGAATAACATCGGCATGGCGACACTACGCCAACCACGATTGCTCTATACAAAGCAGCATAACAACTCTAAGCAGCGGAACAACTACTGGCAGCAGAACAACGAACGGCGATGATGGACTCCAATCCGCGGGGACTCTGGGTGGAACGTTTGTCCTAGCTCGCGAACACAGGAATAACACCAAACAAGCAAGCAATCCAGGCATGACCTGCAAACTGGCGTGACACGCCAGGTCAGTACATTGAATGTACTTGCAAGCTCACAATAACCAGAAGCATTCAAGACAAACAACAGCATGGCAATTACAGGTTAAGCAGGAATTAACATGAGATCATCAGAATATCATGGCATGAACAACATGAACATAATACTGTTAGAACAATATGATCATGGCAAGAACATATAAATCTGATGATACTAGCATGCAACATGATAACACTATATGCACCAATTATTCTCCTCAGGTTACCTCGTAACCATCACATGCATCACTTACCAACCTCAGACATTACACGATCATCTCAGGATCAAATCAAGCTTGGTATAATCAATACCGTAGTAATCATCAAATGATCACAAGGAGCTTGATCTTTACCCACGATTCTCGCACAACATCACGAATATCCAACAACTCAGTATCCTTGATACCACGGCGATCATTCCGGCGATCACAACCATGACCAACACTTGGTCTCAAACCATGATCCTTCCAGTGATCACAACCAACTTATCTCAAACAGTGCTCTTTCCGGCGATCACAACCAACTTATCGCAAACAGTGATCCTTCCGGCGATCACAACCAACTTATCTCCTCATCGAGCACATTATTATTATTATTACTGTTGACTCATAGTGTGACCAACTATGAACTGGGCCCTTATCCGCGGGCGCGGCTATCGATAGATTTAATATACACTCTGCAGAGGTAGCGCACTGTACCCACACCATGGAACCCATGGCCTCGCACTCCCATTCGGGTGGACCAAGGACATTCCGACAAAACCGATCTACTGCCATGACACTCTCCCGGCCACTCCGACCAACTCCCCTTTGGGCTAAGTCCTGGGTGGCCCCATGTCTACCAAAGACACAACGACCACCGTCGTGGTCCGTCCCAAACAGAGAAAAAAGCGCTTATCATCCAACTACGGGCACACAAGGTTATGTCTGCTTACCGGGCCAGGGTACGCACGCCCATAACCTTCCCTAGTTGGAGGCACCGGTGAGAGGCACGATAATAGACCCAGTTAGGACCTTCCCATAAAGGTAAGCGTGGTTGCACTGGTCAGTTCGATATGGTGGCACCATGACTCAGCCAATAGTTGTTCAAGTTCAATTTAATCCGGTTAAACTTGAATGCAAAAATGTTGAGGCATGATAAAATAACATGATGCAATTACAATGCATGAGCATGATATCAACATAATCATGAGAGGACCACATAACTATCCACCATATCAACAATGAATCATTTCCAACTATGCATAGCATACTGACTGGCATGAACATCAAAAGTACATCTCCAAAACATAGCATGACCACTAGCATCAACAATAAATATCATGCAAGAACATATCTACTATGCCATCATGCAAGCATTTAACCAACTGGATGCAATGGAACATGCATAACAACGGTACCCGGGACAGACGGCAGTCATGCACCGAAGACCATTACCAACATCAACATATACTACTAGCAAGCATAAGCGTATGAAAAGAATGCTAGCAACTAGCAGGGCATGACAACTAGGTGCATAACAACATAGCAAGAAAGTAAGCACGAATCCATAAGCATTATCGAAACAACTATAACCATATTTTAAGCAAGCAAACATTTAATAAATATTCAAGTTGAAAACCATGGCTACTGCATGACTATCATGCAAGTGGGTATTGTGGCTTGCCTGGGGTGACGGAGACTCCAGGAAGAAGTGCGATGAAGCCGCGGAACGAAACGTCAGACAATACATTCTCGAAGGGGGCTGATTAGAGGCAAGGGCAAAATGGTCATTTTCACTATGATAACACCTAGTGAAAATGTTACCAAAAGATAGAGCTCAACGATACGAATAAGTGAGCGTTGGTTTCACCTCAATCGGAGTAATAGTTGCGGAGTTATGAGGTGTAGAAGAAGAAGGACCAATCTGTAAAACATTTATCACCAACGGGTCCCTGAGTGGATAAGGCAGAAGCGTATTAAAGGAAATACGTTTTCAGAATAGTGAAAGCGTACTTTAGGCTGCAGTAGACCGGAATACGCTTTCCGGAGTGTTAAACGTATTCTGAGTAAAAGGAAGGAAAATACGCTTTCGAAGTAAGAAACGTACTGATTGGAATACGTGTCCACTTGACACGTCAGCCGGGGCGCCTGGGCCACTGACGGGCCGGACCCAGGGGCAGGGGAGGGAGGCGCGGGCGCACGTCGTCTTCCTCCTCTCGCTCATGTTCTCACGTGAGCAGAGGAGAGGAGCAGGGGAGGGAGCGGCGGCGGCCTGGCCGGCTCCGGCCGTCCCCGGCCAGGGCGAGGCCACCGGAGGGTGTGGCCTGGCGTGGCGCGTCCGTTCAGGGGGTCGGCCAGCCCCGGGGAGGAGAGGAGGACGCGGGGGCGGAGGAGGACCGAGGGGAGACAGAGGCGGCCGGTGGTGGAGGGGCTCGGCGCTGCGGCTACTCTGGTGAGGGGCAAGGGGGTGGGACGATTCAGCGGAGCACGGGGAGGTCGGTGGTGGAGTCGGGAGGGAGAGAGGAGGCTCGGATAGACTCGGTCGGGGTGGTGGTCGAGAGCAACAGCGACGGCCAAGCGCTGGGAGGCGAGGCCAAAGGCACTCCGGGGTCGAACGAATGGGGTGGGGAGGACCGTGGTGACGAGGGGAACCTCGTGGACAAGGTAGGAGGAGGAGAGGGGCTCAGGTTGGTCGGAACCAAGCCGTGTCCGAGGCGGCCATGGCGATCTCCGGCGAAAAGAAGAGAGGGCCGAGGGCTCTGGTGGGCGAGGAGGCTTGGGGAGAGGCTAGTGAGGTGGGGAGGGACTCGGGGCACGCTTAAATAGCCGCGGGGAAGGCTCTGGAGCTCACAAGCGAGCTTGAGCAGTGCACTAATGGAGGTAAGGGGCTGCGCACGGCACGGGCACTGTTCTAGCGGCGCATTAATGGTGAACCACGACGAGGAAGCTACGCAGGGCGATGCAGTCGAGCACGGGCGAGCTCCAGGACATGAATGGAGGTCGACACGAGGAGGGAGGAGACGAGCATAGTGGCCGGAACAACCCAGAGCATGCCAGCAGCCATGACGCCAGGGTGATCACCACGTGCAGTGGCGCAAGCGGCGCTCTTTGGCGTGGCCAACAATGTCTAGTGGATGGACCGTCGTGTCCTTATCAAAATGAGGAAATAATTCGGTCCAGGGGCAAAGAAGTGATTTGCACTTAGTTCCAAAAGTAAATCAGTAAGAAGGTTCTTGTAACTTGTTGTGGTTAAACCAGCTAGGTAACGTGGTAAAGAGTTTGTCTGATGATGATCCCATACTAAGGTGATGCTGATCACCAAAAATCAGACTAAGAGGAGGAGGTTAGGTGGTGGTTGCAGTAGAAAGTGCAAAACTGGCCAGAATTGGGGATTTGGATGATGCACTCACATACTTGATCTCTGTGAGCTGAAATTTGGCAGAGAGGGGTTATATGATGATATGAAGCTTCTGTAAAAAATTTCATGCCATTTGGAAATACTAAAGTGACACTTGCTTCACAAAGCTTCATTCTAGGCAGAAATTTGGAAAAAATTACCCAAGGCAATTGGATTAACCAATTGAGGTAAAACTTGGTGGAATGAGTTGATATAGGTAGAAGCATGTCCTGGTAAAGCTTCAGCTCAATTGAAGCAATATAAAATATAGTTGCTTCACAAATTGAAAATCTGACCAGAAACTAAGATTTGGGGCTGGGCTCACATAGATGAGTTACAGGAGCTCCTATTTGGTGGAGAATCATGATTTAATCATGTAAAGGACCTTCCAAAATTACAACTCATTTGGATATGTCTAGATTGTACTTCCTTCACAATCACTTCCCTCGGACAAGAACTTTGAAAAATTGCTCAGGAATATTTACTAGGAAAATTGAGTTGAATTTTGGCATGAGCCAATGCTATGGATAGGAAAAGATGTCCAAGAAGTTTGGGGTCAATCAAGAAAATACAAATAGCACTTCCTTTGCAAAGTGCCATTTAGCACAAAATAGGAAAACAAATTATTGGAAGATTATTTTTGAACATAGCAATGAAATATTTTGCCATACATGAGCAAGATAGGACCCAAACAATTTATCAGAATTATTTGGGAACTTTAGGAGTGACAGAAATATAGGTTGCTTCACAACCTAGGGTTTTAAGGGTTATTCCTTTATGAGAAAAGGAATATTCCCAACAAAAGAAATTTGGGTTAGGTCAAGGATGGAAATGACATGATCTTAGGATGATGAAGAGGGTGACAAGCCACTATAAAACCTCGTAAGACATGATCTTCCCAAGTTTCAGACCCATATAGCCACGGAAAAGCAAAACAAAACCGGAAATCCAAGAAAATCAAAGAAAAAAGAAAAGGGCAAAAATCCAGGCTATTACATCTCTTCGAATTATCAGTTTGGATTGGCCTACTAGATTGATCTTTCTTGCAATGGGAGAAGTGCTTAGCTTTGGGTTCAATCTTGCGGTGTCCTTTCCCAGTGGCAGCAGGGGTAGCAAGGCACGTATTGTATTGTTGCCATCGAGAATAAAAAGATGGGGTTTATATCATATTGCTAGAGTTTATCCCTCTACATCATGTCATCTTGCCTAACGCGTTACTCTGTTCTTATGAACTTAATACTCTATATGCATGCTGGATAGCGGTCAATGTGTGGAGTAATAGTAGTAGATGCAGAATCGTTTAGGTCTACTTGACACGGACGTGATGCCTATGTTCATGATCATGCCTAGATATCATCATAACTATGCACTTTTCTATCAATTGCTCGGCGGTAATTTGTTCACCCACCGTAATATATGATATCTTGAGAGAAGCCACTAGTGAAACCTATGGGCCCCTGGTCTACTTTACATCATATTATTTTCCCGTCAACTAGCTATTTCTGTCACCGTTTATTTTGCAATCTTTACTTTTCAATCTATAGAACAAAAATACCAAAAATATTTATATTATTATCTCTATTAGATCTCACTTTCGTAAGTGACCGTGAAGGGATTGACAACCCCTTTATCACGTTGGTTGCGAGGTTCTTGTTTGTGTGTGCAGGTACTAGGCAACTTGTGTGTAGTCTTCAAGGGAAAACCAACGCATGCTCAAGAGGTAGCAGTGAGGCGTAAAACCCTACTCCTGCTTTGGTGGATTGATGGTGGAAAAGTGGTGGTAGTCATAGCCCGCTTGCCCGACAGGGTTGCCCCAGGGCTAAACGGTTACATGCGTATGAAATATGCGGGTGTGGATTTGCTAATCCAGTGTCCAACCCTTTCTAGGGTTGCCTCAGGCCTCCTTTTATAGGTTAAGGGGTCACCACAGTGGCAAACCAGTCATTATCCACTGATAAGATAGCAAACAGTGCTATCATACCTAACTCTGCAGGCTGACAGAGCGCATTAAATGCGTCGCTCGACGTCACATCGTCGCTTGCCCGACAAGCCTTGGCGGGCGGTTTTGCTAGCTTTGCGCCTGCTCGCTTGACACGTTGTAGGACGGGTGTCATCTATGGATATTCCCTGTACAAATAGGTCGCCATGTGGCAGATGGCTACCACTTAGTCATCTTGCGGCTTGACACCGCACTCATCGATGACATGCGTCTTGGTGAGGTGGTTTTAATGAGGTGGATGTGTCTCTGTGAGCCTGGCAGGCCCTACCGGGGCGTCTTGGAGGTATTCTTCTAGGGGTAACCCCATCCTTGCCAGGCTCGCCTGCCCAGTGAAGGAGGCTTTCCTCTTGGTGGTTTCTTACTCCTCTCGCTTGGTCATGTTCCTCTTGATCTACATGTTGGCCTTCTACTTCAGCCAGTCCTTGGTGTTGTAAACTTGCTCCCGTGTCTGTGCACAGTCCAGGCAACAGACCCAGGGTTTGTTGCACCGACAAGGAGCCCACCACATCTATGATGATACCGGGTTTTGTCATAATTATCGTCACAGAAGTGTCATAAGCATGACAGAAAAAATTCGTTCGGCCCAAAATGTCATGGATGTGTCTTTTTTTGTAGTGATTGTGCTCATGGAATCTGACAATTCCAAAGTCTTCGAAGGATTTAGGAGAGGAGACTTGTATATTGTTGATTTCTCTACAGGACCATAGTCTGCCACATGTCTACTTGCAAACGCTTTAGAAGGCTGGTTATGGCATCGACGACTAGGTCATGCTGGCATGAGGAACTTACACATACTCACGAAGAAGAAGCACGTCATTGGCATCGAGGGTGTCAAATTCCTCAAAGATCACCTTTGTGGGGCTTGTGAGGCTGGAAAGATGACCAAGTCCAAGCATCCCTCGAAGATTATCATGACTACCACTCATTCATTTGAATTGCTTCACATGGACCTCTTTGGCCCTACTCATTATGCCACACTAACAAATGCAACATCTCTATATGGCTTTGTTATTGTTGATGACTATTCTCGTTACACATGGGTGCATATCATCGCTTACAAAACTGAAGTGCAGGAAGTCTTCAAATGATTCTCCTCAAGGGCCTCTACGAACTTCCGTGTGAAGATTAAGCACATACAGACTGGCAATGGGACCGAGTTCAAGAATACTAGTCATGATGGCTATCTTGATGAACTTGGTATTACTCACGAGTTATCTGCCCCCTATACTCCTCCGTAGAATGGCGTCGTGTAGCGCAAGAATAGGACTCCTGTTGAGATGGCTTGCACTATGCTTGATGAATACAAGACGGCTCCTCGCTTCTGGCCTGAGGCTATTGATATTGCGTGCCACATCATCAACTGGGTATATCTTCACAAATTCTTCAAAAAGACCTCATATGAACCCCTCACTGACAAGAAACCCAATGTGAGTTATTTCAAAGTCTTCGGTGCTAAATGTTGGATTAGAGATCATTGTCACAATTCTAAATTTGCATCGAAGTTTTATGCTTGGTTACGGAAAGGACTCGCACACCTACAGAGTCTTCAACACCTTTCACCACAAGATTGTTGAAACTATAGATGTGTGGTTCGATGAAACTAACGCCTCGCAATGAGAGCACCTACCTCATGTGCTAGATGAAATGTCACCAAAGGAATCCATCAAGTTCAAGGCTACTGAGGATGTCATACCCACTGAGGAATCTGCTGAAGAAGTCATTCCAGAATGTGAAGAAAATCATGCTAGTGCATCTGAGGAAAATGGCTCTAAAGAAAATGTTGAGCCCGATCAATGTCATCAACCTGCTCATCCTCGCATTGCAAATGAAGTGCAAATTGAGAAAATCATCAACGACATCAACGCACCAAGTCCTCTCACACGCTCAAGAGCTTCACATTTGTCTAACTTTTGTGAGCACTTTGATTTTGTCTCTATCACAGAGCCCACCAAAGTTGATGAGGCATTTCTGGAGCCTGAGTGGATTCAAGCAATGCAAGATGAATTGCATCAATTTAAGCTCAACAATGTATGGGAACTTGTCAAGCGACCAGACCCATGCAAGCACAATATCATCGGCACAAAATGGATCTACCACAACAAGAAAGATGAAAATGGCCTTGTGGTGAGGAATAAGGCTCGTCTTGTAGCTCAAGGCTACACATAGGTTGAAGGAATTGATGTCGATGAAACTTTTGCACCTGTTGCTAGACTTGAGGCTATTCGCATATTGCTTGCTTATGCTAACCATCATAATATAATCTTATATCAAATGGATGTGAAAAGTTCATTCCTCAATGGTAAGTGTCGGTGCAACAAACCCTGGGTTTGTTGCCCAGACTATGTAGAGGCACGAGAATAAGATCACAACATCAAGATCATATTGGATCACAAGGGACCAGTCCTTTGTAGGATCCAAGTACAGATCGGGAATACCAAGAAGAGCCATAGAAGCAAGACGTTGCTAAGGGAAAAGTGTCCCTTGCCGGGAAGGCGAGCCTGGCAAGGACGGGGTTTCTCCCGGAAGCAAGCCTTCGGGTCATCCCTACAGGCCTGTCGGGGCTTACGGAGGCAGAACCACCCCACCGCACCACCTCATCACGACCCAAGTCGTCAATCAGTGCGGTGTCAAGCTCCAAGATGACTAAGTACCTGTTATTAGCCACATGGCAGCCACTTTCTACAAAAAATGCCTCCAAGCAACACCCGTCCTACAACGTGTCAAGCAAGCAGGCGCGAAGCTGCCGAAACAGCCCGGCAGAGCCTGTTGGGCGAGCTATGATGTGACGTTGAGTGACGCATTTAACGCGCTCTGTCAGCCTGCAGAGTTGGGTATGATAGCACCGTTCGCTATCTAATCAATGCATAATAACTGATTTGCCAATGTGGTGACCCATTTATCTATAAAAGGATGCCCATGGAAACCGTAGAAAGGATTCGGACCTCCTCACACTCATACGTGCGTTGCCCCTCTCACCCCGAGGCAACCCTGCCGGGAAAGCGGGCTGCGCTCACCACCATTTTTTCACCATCAATCCACCAAAGTAGGAGTAGGGTTTTACGCCTCACGACAACCCGAACCTAGGTAATGATTGCTCGTGTGATCCCTGTCGTGTTGTTCCATGCTCTTCCGCTCTTTGTGCAACGTTCCATCCCCTCGCCGAACCAAAAAGGGACTCTTGCTCCCATAGGTGGTCGTGATTTTCTGCGACATCTTTGCCGCACCAGGTAGGGGGATCACTTGCGCGAACCTGAAAGCATGAGCAGCGCGTCATCTTCATCGTCGGTAGCTCCATCTACTATGACGCCCAAGAAGAAGCCCGGTGCCGCAGCACACCCATCCACCTCGAAGGCTCCACCGCCCGCGGCCGCTGATGCCGCGGAGAAGGCGGGGGCACACGAGGATGTGGGCACTTCGGGAGACGTGGTCGGCGCAGGCGGCGTTGTCACCACCTCCCCCATGGCCGAAGCATTAGCGCGAGGCACCGGAGGAGAGCAGCATCAGCAACATCCCAGTTGTCATGCTCCACAAGGTATTAATAAAGGGGTTATTCCGTCCGTACCTCTTCTCCTCGCCGAAGGGCACAGCCACAGCGGTGGCACTCGGTCTGGGGCGAATCGCCACCCTCCGACTGCCCCGTCATGGGCGCGACCGCGGGGCGTGCGCCTCCCCGGAGTGGGTTGACTCTGCCACTATGCCCAATGGAGCCACTGGCCCTCAAGCACCTCCACAGCATCACCATGCCATCCAAGCGGCTGGTTCGCAACAGCGAGGGCGCGTTGTAGTCGCCAGCGACACCGTCAGGAGCCGGGCAACGATATGGTCTACATCATAATCACGGATGCCAAGCACCGCTACGGAGGTCATGGCGCGGGCCCAGCTGCTATTGAGGTTCCCGCCGGTGGCCGATCAAATGGATGAATGGAGAGCCACCATTCGAACTCTGATTGGCTTCACCAAGGCCAGGGGCTCGCAGCGAGTTGGCCCGCTACGGTCTCCCCAAGCGACGAGAACGGCTCGCGTTGCTGGCCGTACGGAAGGGGGCACCCCCACTATGCAGTTCCCTCCATGGCAACCTGTAACACCCTCGATGCGACTATAGCTCCCACGTGTCGAGGCACGACTTAGAGACATAATCGCATTGAAGGCATATGTCGCAAGTTAGGCAATCTTCACAACATCCCATGTAATATGAATAATAAAGGGGAGATAACATAGTTGGCTTACACTCGCCACGTCAATCAAGTACATAAATAACATTACATCAACCAAAACACTCATGGCCCGACTACGGCGCCAAAATAGAAGAAAACCCAACATGCGACAACGGTCCCAATCACCCCCAACTGGACACCACTACTGATCATCGGGAAAGGAAACGTAGTATCGCTGAGAGTCCTCGTCGAACTCCCACTTGAGCTCGTACTCGTCACCTGGAGCGGAATCACCTGGACCTGCATCTGGAGTTATAGTAATCTGTGAGCCACAGGGACTCAGCAATCTCGCACCCTCGCGATCAAGACTATTTAAGCTTATAGGAAGGGGTAAGGCAAATATATGTGGAGCTGCAGCAAGCGACTAGCATATATGGTGGCTAACTTATTCGCAAAAGAGAGCGAGAAGAGGAGGCAAAGCGCGAGCGAGAAACTAGAGAGCAACCTGCGCAAACATTACTCCAACACCGTGTCCACTTCCCGGACTCCGCCGAGAAGAGGTCATCACGGTAACACACTCAGTTGATTCATTTTAATTAATTAAGGTTCAAGTTATCTACAACCGGACATTAACAAATTCCCATCTGCCCATAACCGCGCGCACGGCTTTCGAAAGTTCAATCCCTGCAGGGGAGTCCCAACTTAGCCCATGACAAGCTCTCACGGTCAACGAAGGAATAGACCTCCTCCCAAGACATTCCGATCAGACTCGGTATCTCGGTAACTCAAGACACTTCGACAGGTTAAAACAAGACCAGCAACACCGCCCGAATGTGCCGACAAATCCCGATAGGAGCTGCACATATCTCGTTCTCAGGGCACACTCAGATGAGACTAGCTACGAGTAAAACCAACCCTCAAGTTTCCCCGAGGTGGCCCCGCAGGCAGCTCAGTTCGGACCAACACTCAGAGGGAGCACTGGCCCGGGGGGGAGGGGGGGGTTTAAAATAAGATGACCCTTGAGTCTGCAAAACCCAAGGGAAAGAAAAGGCTAGGTGGCAAATGGTAAGACCAATGTTGGGCATTGCTGGACAAGCTTTAAACAAGGCGAAATATCAAGGGGTTCCCATTATAACCCAACCGCGTAAGGAACGCAAGAATCCAGGAACATAACACCGATATGACGGAAACTAGGGCGACAAGAGTGGACCAAAACACTAGGCGAGAGGCCGAGCCTTCCACCCTTTACCAAGTATATAGATGCATTAAGATAACATGGCAATAAAATGATATCCCAACAAGTAAATAAATGTTCCAACAAGGAACGGCTCCAATCTTCAGCTGCAACTAGCAACGCTATAAGAGGGGCTGAGCAAAGCGGTAACATAGCCAATGAACGGTTTGCTAGGACAAGGTGGGTTAGAGGTTTGACATGGCAATTGGGAGGCTGACAAGCAAATGGTAGGCATCATAGCATTGGCATAGAAAAGAGCGAGCAACCAAGCATAGCAAAGATAGTAGTGATTTCGAGGGTATGATCATCTTGCCTGCACAGTTGTCAGAGTTGACTGGATCCTCACAAGCAAACTCAACAGGCTCCTCGGTAGTGAACTCGTCTCCCGGCTCTACCCAAACAAGACAAACAAGCAACAAGGACACAATCAACCACGTGCAAGGATCAAGCGTTATGATGCAATGATGATATGCTATGCGGGATGCGATGCAGGATGCAAAATGCAAGATATGACAGGAAATGCATGAACCTGGCCTCAACTTGGAATTCCAAGGGTGCCACTGGAAATAGGGGATGAAATTGCTTGAAAATGATATAAAGATCATTGGAAACGGAGTTACGGTTTGGAAATGGCAAGCGTTTCAAAATTGACTCCGGTCTGCGATTTACAGCAAGTAGGCATCTAAAGGCAACGAAACGAACATGCTACAGGGATGCACACAAGATGCTTAACAAAAGACTAGCACTGAGCCACGGCCAATTCATCCATTATGAGGTTCAAACAAGCATGGCAAAAACGCAAATGCAAAACAGATTCCAGACTTAGTGAAATTAACACTTGTCTGAAATTTCAGATCACGAAGCCCTCTTCGGAGCAGCAAAACAACATGATACATGACATGATTAAGACAAGTAAGAACATGGCATGGAGCTACTCAACAAGCTTAACAAAAGTCCCTAAGTGACCTGGGGCCAAAAGGGATCACAAAATATACTAATAAGCACACGAACATAGCTAAAACACAATCAGTTTTCAGACTTAGTGAAAACTGAGACATGCTGAAATATAACTCACGAAGGCATGTAAACGAGCTCGATGCACTCACTACGGTGCATGTCATGGCAAGGCAAGCATACATCCACTAAGAAGGCACAACATACAAGCTAGACATGGCAAGAACAATGGCATATCATGCACGGATTAACTACAATAGCAGCGGCAAAATCGCAAACGAGTTGACGATCTGCCCAGATTCACCATGAAGCAAAAGTAGAGCTCGATTGACTCAATCCAGGGTGCTCCATAATTGCAAACAAAGACATGATGGATAGAGCATAACAAGATTAACAAAACTCCTTTACTGATCATCCTCAAAAGAGGCACGGATCACTAGGAAACAAGCTGAACATATGGCATCATGAACTAAATAATCCCAGACTTAGTGAAAACTACGAAGTCCCTGAAAACAGATTTACCGGGTGCCTCACTTTGCAAGCTTGCACAAGTCACCACACACATCCTAAAAATGTATGGGTTGCACCTCTGGAAAGAAGACAAAAGCCTTAACAAAACATATGAAGGACTGACAGGCATATCATGCACACAACAATCATGGCAAAAATGACAAGTCTAAGATGAACTAGCAGATCTGACAATTAACTCACGAAGCCTCCTTCTAACAGAATTTAGGGAATCAAGATGAACTCAAATGCAAATGATGCAATGGAAAGAAATGATGTACTCGTCGAGGCGAACATTTTGATATACTATATGTCCAAATCGGAGCTACGGATGCGGAGATACGACAGGTCAAAGTTTGCATAAAAATTAGGGTTCAGAGGGAAAAAGTCAACCGAGATATTTTCAGATCCAGATCCAGCGCGGTTCCCGATGTACTCGCCGGAGTCTCGCCGGAGTTCCTGTTCACCGGGAAGGAGGACGACGCCGAAGGGGGAGAGGATGACCGGGGCGGCGAGATCGGTGGAGAGGGCGGCGGAGCCGGCCGGCCGGTGGTGGCGGGCGTCGGCCGCGGCGCCGGCGAGGCGGCGGGCTACCGGCGCGGCGGGCGGCAACGGCGGGCGGCGCAGCGAGCTACGGCGGGCGGCGGCGAAGCGGCAGCGGTAGGGCGGTGGCGCGCCGGCGGGGAGGCGGCTCGGGCGCCCAGGCGGCGGCGCGGGGGAGCAGGCGCGGGGAGGCGGGAGCGGGGCGGCGGTGGCGACCGGGCCCGCGCAGGCCGGATCTGGGCCCCGCGGGCCATGCGGAGAGAGAAAGAGCTGCCGGGTGAGGTGGCGGGCGCCTATTGGCTTGGAGCGGCGGCGGGGATGACGTGGCGCGACGCCACTGGCCGGAGCGAGGTGGAGGGCGGACGTGTCCGTCGGTGGAAGAAACGTCCGGGCGCGAGGTGGAAGAGGACTAGGGTTTGTACCGCGAATGTTTCGGAGGGGATCACATATATATAGGTAGAGGGAGCTAGGAGAGTCCAAATGAGGTGCGGTTTTCGGCCACGCGATCGTGATCGAACGCTCTAGGACATGGAGCAGGGTTTGGTGGGCTTTGCGCCAAATTGGAGGGGTGTTGGGCTGCAACACACATGAGGCCTTTTCGGTCCCTCGGTTAACCGTTGGAGTATCAAACGAAGTCCAAATGGTACGAAACTTGACAGGCGATCTACCAGTAGTAAACCAAGGACGCTTGGCAAGTCTCGGTCCAATCCGGAAATGTTTAATTCCCACACACGAAAGAAAGCTAGAAATGGCCACCGGAGGAGAACCAAGCGCCGGAATGCAAAACGGACAACGGATAAAATGCTCGAATGCATGAGATGAACACGTATGCGAATGCAATGCACATGATGACATGATATGAGATGCATGACAAAGACAACAACACACGGAGACAAAGACCCGAACCCGAGAAATAAATATAACTTAACGCCGGAAATGGCAAGAGTTGGAGTACAAATTGGGAAAGTTACATCCGGGGTGTTACAACACTCCACCACTACGAAAAGATCTCGTCCCAAGGTCTAGGACTGAAAGAACGACGGGTACTCAGAACGGAGGTGATCCTCGCGTTCCCAGGTAGCTTCACGGTAGGAATGGTGTGACCACTTGACTTTGAGAAATTTGATTGACTTGTTGCGAGTCTTGCATTCAGTCTCTTCAAGAATAGCTACTGGGTGCTCACGATAAGAGAGATCTTCTTGGAGCTCAATGTCCTTGAAGTTGACGGTGCGGTCAGGAATCTTGAAGCACTTTCGAAGCTGAGAGACATGGAACACGTCATGAACATTTGCGAAGTTTGAAGGAAGCTCGAGTTGATAGGCGAGGTCGCCTCTCTTGCTGCCAATCTTGAAAGGTCCCACGTATCTAGGGGCAAGCTTCCCTTTGATACCGAAGCGACGAGTACCTTTCATAGGAGAGACATGGAGGTAAACATGATCTTCGATCTCGAAAGCCAAATCACGGTGCTTACTATCATAGTAGCTCTTCTGGCGGGATTGGGCTGCTTTGAGGTTATCATGAATGACTTTGCACATTTCTTCTGCCTCTGTGATTAAGTCATTACGCAGCAGCTGACGTTCATCGGTTTCAGACCAGTTGAGAGGGGTACGACACTTCCTGCCATACAGAATTTCAAATGGGGCCTTGCCCGAACTTGCTTGAAAACTGTTGTTGTATGAGAATTCAGCATAAGGAAGACAATCCTCCCATTTCATGCCGAAGAAGATCACACAAGCCCTGAGCATATCTTCAAGAATCTGGTTGACACGCTCGACTTGACCGCTTGTTTGAGGATGAAAAGCTGTGCTGAAGCGGATGTTAGTGCCCATGGCCTTCTGAAAAGAATCCCAAAACTTCGAGGTAAAGATGCTGCCATGGTCTGAAGAGATCACTTGAGGAATACCGTGCAGAGAGACAATTCAAGAGGTATAGAGTTCCGCCATCGACTCTTTGATAGGCAGAAAGTGAGCCACTTTGGTGAGTTTGTCGATGACAACAAATATAGCATCATTGCCACGCTTGGACTTTGGAAACCCAGTTACGAAGTCCATCTCAATGTGGTCAAACTTCCATTCTGGAATGGCAAGAGGTTGGAGGAGACCTGCTGGCCTTTGGTGTCCTGCCTTCACTCTTCTGCAGACATCACATTCATTCACGAATTGAGCGATCTTGCGCTTCATTCGAGTCCACCAATAAGCTTGCTTAAGGTCCTGATACATCTTCGTGCTCCCAGGGTGAATGGAGAGGAGAGAATTGAGAGCCTCGTTCATGATCACTTATGCGAATGCAATGCACATGATGACATGATATGAGATGCATGACAAAGACAACAACACATGGAGACAAAGACCCGAACCCGAGAAATAAATATAACTTATCACCGGAAACGGCAAGAGTTGGAGTACAAATTGGGAAAGTTACATCCGGGGTGTTACACAACCAGTGCAGGAGCTGCGGAATCAAGAACTTGACGATGTCTCAATGGCCTCTTCCAACCCTCGAGCATGTCCAGGCCAACGGCGAGCCCCGGAGGACCGGCGGAGGGGAGGCGCATGCATCGTCATTGAGCGACGCCCCGACGACCACCGTCGGACCGGTGGGTGCGATGGCCCCGACGTCGAGGAGCCTGTGCTCGAGGATGGTGGGTGCCTTCCTGTCAAGGTTGGGTGCCCTGCCTTTACTCGTGAGCTATGGCAAGTCCGCTAGCCATCCGCTCGCATGTTCAAGCCAGAGATACCTGAGAAGTACGACGAGAGGCTGAACCCGGTAGAGTTCTTGAGCATCTACACCATCGATGTTCAAGCTGCCGGGGGAAGAGATGAGAAGGTGTTCGCCAACTACTTCCTTTTGGCACTCAAGTCCAATGTGAGGTCTTGGGTGATGCACCTGCCGGAGAAGTCCATTTCTTCATGGGCTGACCTATGCCATGACTTCATTGGCGCCTTCATGGGCGGCCATGAAGAACCAGGACAGCCCAGCGAGCTTCTCCAGCAAAAAGAAGGAGAGATTGTACGGAAGTATTTGCAGAGATTCAGCAGAGTCCATAGAAATATCCCAGGTATCCACCCGACAGCTGTGATAGCTGCCTTCCAATCCAGTGTGCGCAACCGCATGATACATTCTAAGATGAACATGCGATTGCCCAAGACGGCGAAGGAGCTTTACACCCTGGTGGACAAGTGTGCTCAAGTGGAAGAAGGGCGGAAACTTCCTGGAGAGGAGGATTGCATCGACATCGACTCATAGGATGATGATGAATCTACCAGTCAAAAGAAGAAGAGCAAGAAGGCTAAGGCTGAAGCCCCCGACAAGGAAGTTGCCGTATGCACTGACTACCGGGAGGCTACGGCTGCCGAGAAGGCCGGGAAAGGCGAGGGGGCGTATTGCAAGATTCATCGGACCAAAGGCCATGATCTCCAAGAGTGTCATCAGGTGGATCAACTCGTCTAGAAGCACAGGGATGAATATGAGAAGCGTGACAAGGAAAAAGGTTAGAATGGTGCTGGCGGGAAGGGCCAAGGAGGTGAAGCAAATCGCCCCGGCAAGGCTTTTCGGAACCAAGGGAAGCCCGCCAGGGGCTGCGAGAAGGAAGTTTGCAATGATGAGAGTGATGGAGGTGATAAAGAGGAAACCAGCGAGCAGGAATTCCAGAAGGCCACTAACGCCCTATGCATTGACGGGGGTGCATCTTTGCACTCCTCTCACCGCCAACTTAAATAGTGGGCACGTGAGGTCAATGTCGTGGAGCCAGCGGCAGAGTCTCAGAAGCCGCTCAAATAGTCACGCACGCCCATCATCTTCGACGAAGAGGACCATCCTGACCGCACCATCACGGTAGGGTGTTTGCCGTTGTTGGTCTCTCCAACAATTCACAAGCTCAAAGTCCCGAAGATGTTGGTTGACGGAGGGGCCAGGTTGAACCTGATTTCCCCAAAGGTTATCAGCAAGCTTCAAATAGCAGAGGAACAACTAAAGGTCACAGGCACATTTCAAGGAATCAATCCCGGCAGGAGTCGTCCTAAGGGAAAGATCACGTTGCCAATGGCATTTGGGGGAAAATTGAACTACCGGACTAAGAAGGTTGTGTTTGATGTGGTCGACCTCCCCTACCGTACAATGGGATCCTTGGACGCCCAGCCTTGGCAAAATTCATGGCAGCATCCCACTATGCCTACAACACTCTAAAGATGCTAGGGCCAGTGGGAGTAATTTCCATTCCGTTAGATGAGAAAGACGCAATCATTTGCATGGATAAGATGTACCGGGACGTAGTCGCGGCAGAGGCTGTAGGAGCGGCAGTTCTCGTCAAGGAGAACAAAGGAAAGAAGGATAGCAGGGACACCAGCAAGGAATCCGGGAAGCGTTTCTCTTCGGAGGGTGTTGCGCCTGTTGATGATTTGCCGGAGAGTTCCAATAGCAAGAGATCCAAGGATGATGCACCACATGTGAAAAAAGGTCCCGGCAGGGCTGGCTGGCGTTGATGGTACCTTCACCATCAGTGCCACCCTTGATGACAAATAGGAAAGCACGCTCGTTGCCTTCCTGTGGGCGAATATCGATGTGTTTGCCTGGCAACCATCTGATATCCCCAGTGTTCCCACGGAGGTAATCGAGCACCACCTTGTTGTTTGCCCACATGCCCGACCCATCAAGAAGAAGGTTCAGAAGCAGGCCTTAGAGAGGCAGCAGTTCATTGCCAAAGAGATTAAGAAGCTTGAGGCAGTTGGTCTGGTCATAGGAGTACTGCATCCAACATGGTTAGCAAACCCAGTGGTCGTATGCAAGGCCAACTGAAAATGGAGGCATTGCATAGATTTCACAGATCTCAACAAAGCTTGCCCGAAGGACCCATTTCCCTTGCCGCGCATCGACCAGATCATGGACTCCACTTCAGGTTGTGATTTGCTCTCTTTTCTAGATGCATACTCTGGGTACCATCAGATCTTCATGTCCAAGGAAGATGAAGAGAAGATCTCATGCATCACCCCATGTGGTATGTACTGCTTTGTGCGCATGCCTTTTGGGTTAAAGAGTGTCAGGTCCACTTTTGCAAGAGCAATCCAAATTGGTTTTGAGCCGCAATTGCATAGAAACATTGAGGCTTGTCGGTGTTCTGGGAACGGGGGTCCCCAGACTTGCCTGTCTGCGGCCCACGGCGTGGCTCCTCAAGCGGCCCTGTATGGCCCATCTTCACCAGCAGACACCCAAGACCCTCGCGAGGGGCCAAGCCTTGTGAGGAGGACGACTCAAGACCTCTTCAGGGGCGGCTTCACCAGGCTGGCTCGCGAGGGGCGTAGAGATCAAGGCAAGGCGAACCTCACGAGGTTCCAATGATGCAAGCCGTGACGATCAAGACCAGTCGGGCGCCAGCACACACAGTGTCCTCGTTTCCTCTTTGGTGTTAAGGAGGCAAGCACAGGCAAGGAGTCCCAAGGCATCAGGCAAAGGTTTCCATATCGGTGCAACAAGACCAAGACCAGTAGGACGGCAGGACGGAGGTCACCGTGGAGCCCAAGATGGCGTCACCACCAGAGCCTTTGGCAGGCGAAGACTACTTTTGTCAGGATAACTTGTACTAGTTGTCTCCCTTCGAATTTGGCCGTTGTGGGATCCCTTCCCGCTCAATATTTTGGGAATAGGACCAGAGCCTCTATAAATAGGACTAGCCACCACCATAGCAGGGATCGATCCGGTCTTAGAGGGATCGATCGATCGGATCTTGGATCGGAGCCATTCCATCCTTAGCCTCACACAAGCTCACCAAGCACAAGAACACCTCTCCTCGGGAGGCTATTCTTCCCTTGTAACTATTCATCCATAGCCCAAGAGGCAATCCACCACACCACACTGTAGTAGGGTATTACACCACAACGGTGGCCCGTACCAGTATAAATCTTGTGTCTCGTCTTCTTTGGGCTCGTCGAGCTAGGCCGTCAGATCGTTGAGTGTGCGAGCAAGAGAGGGGGAGATCTTCGTGCGCACCCCAGTGTTCGAACCTCTAGGGTTTTGCCGGAACCCGAAATCTAACATTTGGTGTGCCAGGTAGGGGTGCGTCGAAGCCTTCTTCTTCGTCGACCCATGCTTAGTCACTCCAGCAAGCTCATGGCCAACGCTCGCCGGGCTCGCGCGGAGTGTCGGGCCGCTCTCGCCGCCCGTGTCGCTCAGACGGCCCCAGTAGGCGGGCCTCCTCGTCGTTCTCCATCACCCGCCGCCAACGCTGTAACCGGTCCGGCGGCAAACAAGCAGCAAGCCTGTTCGCCGCATCCCTCCATGCGCCATGACGGCCACACCGCCACCCCGTCGCTGACTCCAGCAGGCTCGTCATCTCAAGCTCGCCGCGCACCCACGGATGCGCAGGCCGCACTGCTCATGGCACGCGAGCTCCTGCGCCACTGTCCAGTCGACGACCTCTACGAGGACTGGCTGGACTGCATCACCGAGCTCGTCAGCGCTGCGGGAGGCTCTCCTGCACCGTCCCTCTCGCTGCCTCGCCCGCCCCTAGCCATGGGCGACGTGGCTCATGGAGCTCCTCCGCCTCCTCCGCAACAAGATGGCACCCTTGCACTGAGGCGTGCGGCTCAGGGAGCATGTCGGTGTCAAAACCGGCGGATCTTGGGTAGGGGGTCCCGAACTATGAGTCTAAGGCGGATGGTAACAGGAGGCAGAGGACACGATGTTTTACCCAGGTTCAGGCCCTCTTGATGGAGGTAAAACCCTACATCCTGCTTGATTATTCTTGATAATATGAGTAGTACAAGAGTTGATCTACCACGAGATCGGAGAGACTAAACCCTAGAAGCTAGCCTATGGTATGATTGTATGTTGTCCTACGGACTAAAACCCTTCGGTTTATATAGACACCGGAGGGGGCTAGGGTTACACAAGGTCGGTTACAAAGGAGGAGATATACATATCTGTATTGCCTAGCTTTCCTTCCACGCCAAGTAGAGTCCCATCCAGACACGGGACGAAGTCTTCAATCTTGTGTCTTCATAGTCCAACAGTCTGGCCAAAGGATATAGTCCGGCTGTCCGGAGACCCCCTAATCTAGGACTCCCTCAGTAGCCCCTGAACTAGGCTTCAATGACGATGAGTCCAGCGCGCAGTGTTGTCTTCGGCATTGCAAGGTGGGTTCCTCTCCAAATTTCGAACGTTTGTCAAGTAGTGTCCGGTACCATAAATGTTGGGCTTCTTGGCTTCCGCGCCCAATAAGGGCTATCTTCCACGCGTTGAGTGAATATGAGGGGCCAGGGCATTTTTACATTCACCCCCCTAGCCAGATAAATAAATTGTCTATTAAAGGGATGTGGATTCTTAGATCCAATCCATACCATCATCCCCCAGCGAGAATTCATCGGAGCGCGCTTCGAAAAGATCCACTCCAGCATGGCCGACCTCCGTAGCTCCTCCTCCCGCCCCCGTAGCCCTAAGCCCGTTGATTGGGGGAGGTGTTCCGTCCCACACAGTCGATTAGTCGAGCTGCAGACAAAGGGATTTCTCCCTCCAGCGTATATGGTTCCCGTCCGAGCCGGGCTCGCCACCTACAATGGCGGGGAGCAAGCGGAGAGCTTCCCCAGCCCCTCGACGGGGGAGCGGGTATGCCTTGTTCCTTACTTATTAAGGGGACTCGGATTTCCAATTCATCCGTTCCTCCGCGGGCTCCTGGAGTTTTACGGCCTCCAACTGCATAATTTCACCCCTACTTCCATTTTACACATCGCCGGCTATGTTGCCCTCTACGAGTTATTCCTGGGCTGCGAGGCTCATTTCGAGCTGTGGAAAAGGTTATTTTTCCTCGTCCCTCGCACACAGAAGGGGTCACTTTATCAAGTGGGCGGAGCCAAAATATGGCGCATCGCCGAAACCGGATACCTGTCCGATACTCCAAAGAAGACGTCCGAAGACTGGCCTTCGGAATGGTTTTATATGGAGGAGGTCCCCCTTACGGACCCTGTTCGGCGGGGTCTTCCTGAGTTCAACAATGCTCCTCTGAAGAAATGCCGAAGTTGGCGCCCACGGAGCCCCCAGGAGGAAGACAACGGAGAAGTCCTTTACCTGATGAACCGGATTAAAGCGCTGGCTCAATCAGGATTGACAGTAATCGAGGTTATGTCAATATGCATAATGTGGGGAGTGTAACCACTTCAATATCGAGGGCACCCCCTGTGGTGTTTTAACGGGGAAGATGACGCCACCCATTGCGGGCATAAGGGTCCGGACAACGCTACCGCTTTAGCAAAAAAATTGTCCGAATTGTTCAAGGGGGAGGAAGAGGAGTTCATCCGCATCAAGCCATGGGATGGATTCTCCATGTACAACCCTCCAAGCTGGGTGAGTTATATCTCCTTACTCCCATTCTTCCCACATTCTTTGTCGTAGGTACTCACCTTGCCATTTTGCGGCAGGAACTGTGAAAAGCCATAAGGGAGGTCAGCAGCCCATCTCCACAACCAGAGGACCCTGACTGGGCCCTCGGTCCCGGACTCGAAGAAGATCCAGACATATTCATGGAGCTGATAGACCGGCAGTTCTATCAATTAAGCTGTGATGACGCCATAGTGGCCATTACGGCCGACTATCCCGGACTGCTTCCTGCATCGCACGTAAGAAAAACCAAAAATCCCAACTCCAAAAACTAGGATCTCCTTTTAGACACTTCACCTACCATATACATAAGGTGTTTTTACAGGGAAGGCATTCGGGACGCCATGCCGAACCCGCAGCAACTCGCCAACAAGAGGCACCGAGGCCGGGCAGGCCAAAAAGGAAGGCGGTCAGGACGGAGACACCGGCGTAGAGGTATGACAGAAACCCCGCTCCATGGTTGTCGTCTTTCTTGAAATGTAATGACGTCCATGTTTCTTTAACAGCAAAAACGCTCGCCGGAATAGGTCTGGTGAGGCTGCCGATCATGCTTCCACCAGTCGGGCTCCAGGACCAGACATAGAGGCGGAAGCCGACATGGGGCAGTCGCCGGATACTCCCCCTACAGAGGATGCGGATAGGCTATCCGCTACAAATTCAGAAGTGGAGAGCGCCATGAATCATAAGCGTCGTCGGGCCGTACTCCGCGACGCTTGCTTCTCACCAGAGGCATTTGATGCCTTCAATTCTGGAGAGGCGTACCTCCGTGCTGCTCAGAATGGTCTAGCCAGAGCCACGAACCAGTATGTAAAGGATGTACGGGTAAGCAAATCTGACGATTATATGTATCAGTAGCCCCTGAGACTTGAAACAGTTAGCAGAACTGATTTAAGGATCATCTTATTGTGCAGGTTCTTACAGAGAAGAATAGTCGACTGTCACAGGAGCTGGAGGAATGCAAGACCCAACTTCGGGCCGCTGTTGCCGCATTGAAGGAACCTAAAAAGTCCCCAGCTGGTAACATTTCTTTCAAAGAATGATAGGTACCATATAGCGTGCGGCATGGCTGCAGATCTAAAATAGATGTTGTAGATGAATCCGGATAGAATCCGGAGGAGCAGCACGCCGTACGACAGCTAAAGGCTGGCGAACGCATGCTGACTGAGGTCAGGCGGGAGAAAAACAATCTCCAAGACGCCAATACCAAGCTGAGCATGGAACTAAAAGATGTTCGAGCCCAGCTTGCGGACTCCAAGAAGGAGAATAAGCGGCCTTGACGCGGCATATTCAGTAAGTGCTTGACCGAACCCTTAATAAAGGGGACGACGGAGAAGCCGGCTAACAGAGTTATTTCTGCAGGTCTGCTGACGGGTCGTTCCACAGAGGAGATGCCTGGGTCTGCGGGTGATCTTCTATCCGAGCTCTCACAACTGCACGAACAAGTTCGGCAGGTGATGCAAGGTATTGCCCAGGCCTTGTGGCCATCCGTCTCCCTGCCAGAAGGCGCTGGAGAGCTTGTGGAGAAGCTCAAGGGAGCACGGCGGAGCTTCCGATTATGGAAGGTATCTGCCTGCCGTCAAGGTGCCAGGGAAGCCTGGGCCATGGTGAATATGCGG
This sequence comes from Triticum aestivum, assembly GCF_018294505.1. Lineage (NCBI taxonomy): Eukaryota > Viridiplantae > Streptophyta > Magnoliopsida > Poales > Poaceae > Triticum > Triticum aestivum. The sequence goes on along the minus strand of NC_057794.1, from coordinate 227,565,719 downwards.
TATACCAAGGCTGGCCCAAATCACATGGCCGAGGTCGGACCTGTGGGGCCCGACGGGAAAGAGATCCCCGTTAGCTTAGTCTATGGGTAGGTAGAATTAGCCGCAAAGTATTCCCAACAGGATTGTAGGCTAGACCACCTGTTGGATGGTATAGAAGAGGAATTTAGTCAGTCTACGTGACTACATAATTAAAGTGACATGTATAATGCCTTCTAGCCGGATTGTAGATCATTTGTCATGGCGGACCTTTTCGCTTCAACCTCGGGATCCGATAGTCCAGAGTGTATCCGAATACCCGCTCAGTTATATAAGAACCAGGGTATGCGTGGAGACCAGGCGTAGGGGTCATTAGTACTTGAACAGACAAGTGCCCAACTAGTTATCTTATATTACATGGGTAGTAAGAAACATCTTCCAGGGAGAATAGTTCCATTAAGGGTTCCTTTCCCTGGGTACGCATGCCCTAAAGTGCATGTCCGGACTGCGAGAGGAAACGCGGGAAAAAACATCTGGGGGCACATATGGAAAATAAATAAAAAGCATCTTTTGTTCATCGACCGAATATTCTCTTAAGAATGCTAGCTTTCGGCTTCACCCAGTCTGAGGTACACATCCGGCTGACCCGGCAGTAACAATCACAGAGGTGCTCCCCTTATGCCCTAGCCGAATTAACGGGAACGTAGGACATAAATACAAGAGCCAGGCAACCCAGCTTGGTCAAAACTTAAGTCATATCGATGCATATAATGGCGAAGAAAAGGTACATGCGGAAGAATAACACATGTGCTGGGCATGAAGCCCAGATAGATAATTAAGCTTCTATGTAAGAAGCCCCCAAGTAAAATGAGCGCGGTTAGCGCATCTATAGTGTGCAAGCGAGGCACAAAGTTGGCCCTTGAAGGCCTTGAGAAAGAATAAAAGAAAGAAAGAGAAAAAAGACAAATAATATATATTCAAAAGATGGACAGAGGAAGGAGACGAACATAGAGTCCGGCGCTAGGCGTAGAATCTTCGGAGCCTTGCTGCGTTCCATGGGTTCGGCTCAAGTCGATTATTCGATGCATCCCGCAGACGGTACGCTCCACTAGTCGGAACTTGGTCAATAATGAAGGGACCTTCCCATTTGGGCTCGAGCTTGGTCTTTTTCTTCTCCGGCAGGCGTAGAACTAACTCACCAACGTTATAAGTTTTGGCCCATACTTCTCTGCTTTGGTATCTGTGAGCCTGTTGCTGATAGAATGCGGAACGGGCTTTTGCCACATCGCGCTCCTCCTCCAGGGTGTCCAAACTGTCCTGCCGATCGAGCTCGGCTTCTCTTTCTTCGTACAAGCGCACTCGAGGTGAGTCATGAATTATGTCGCAGGGCAGAACTACCTCTACGCCGTACACCATAAAGAAGGGTGTATATCCAGTACTACGATTCAGCGTGGTCCGCAGCCCCCAGAGTACGGAGTCGAGCTCCTCTACCCAGTGCGTGCTAGACTCCATTAAGGACCGCACTAATCTGGGTTTAATGCCGCTCATGATAAGACCATTTGCTCGCTCAACTTGGCCGTTGGTTTGTGGGTGATAGACGGAAGCATAATCGAGCTTGATGACCATGTTGCTGCACCAGAGTTTTACCTCGTCGGCCGTGAAGTTCGTGCAATTGTCAGTGATGATGCTGTGGGGGACGCCATAATGGTGTACAACCCCGGATATGAAGTCTATCACTGGTCCGGATTCGGCTGTTTTAACCGGTTTGGCTTCTATCCATTTGGTGAATTTATCCACCATGACCAGTAAGTATTTTTTCTTATGGGTTCCCCCCTTAAGGGGTCCGACCATGTCAAGCCCCCAGACCGCGAAGGGCCAGGTGATGGGGATTGTTTGGAGGGCGGTGGGTGGCATGTGGCTTTGGTTTGCAAAAAGCTGGCAACTGGCGCAGCGTTGGACCAAGTCCTGTGCATCTGCCCGGGCCGTCGGCCAATAAAACCCTGTACGGAAGGCCTTGCTTACGAGGGCCCGGGCTGCGGCGTGGTGGTCGCTGAGTCCGGTGTGAATTTCTGCCAAAAGCTTCCGCCCTTCCTCTTCGGGGATGCGCCTTTGAAGGACTCCCGTAGTGATTTTTTTATACAGCTCTCCCTCGTGGACCCTGTAGGCTTTAGATCGCCGCACTATGCAGCGTGCCTCATTTTGCTCCTCAGGGAGTTCCTGCCTAGTTAGGGGGTCCCCACCTAAGCTTCCCCCGTGTCAAGACGGGGTCCTCACTCCAAGATGCGCGGCCCAGTGGCGCGACCCACCGCGCCACATGCCCGCGCATGAAGAAAGAAGCTGCCAACAGATTCCCCGTCCACAAGGAAACGCTCCACCACTCCCACCTCCGCTACGCCAGGATTGCTTGCTGAGGCAGGGCCATGCGCCGCATGCCGCAGCGACACGGGGGCACCACGACCAAGCTCTGCCTCCACGACGACCCGCGGTGGCCACGGCAGGCTGTCGTGCCTTCACTCCGGAGTTGCGTTGCGTCGTCTAGCCGGGCAAGTTCAAGCCAGATCTGCCTCCTCGCTATGATGGCACCCCCGACCCTATAGAGTTTCTACAGCTCTACGAGCTCAGCATCGAAGCGGCCAACGTCGACGAAAAGGTCATGGCTAACTGGTTCCCCATGGCTCTCAAGGACGGCGCCCGCTCATGGCTCCTGAACCAGCCTCCTAGCTCGATTTCCTCCTCGAACAAGATGCGCGGTCGCTTCATCGCCAACTTCCAGGGCACTCGTGACCGCCCCCCGGTCGCGGGTGACCTGCAACGAATCAAGCAACAACCAGGAGAAACCCTGCAGAAATACATCCAATGCTTCAACAGCGCGTGAATCAAGATCGCCAGACTTGAATTTCTTCAAAGAAAGCAAGATCTTGAAAAGCTAAGAGTGAGTTATGAAGATCTTCAGAAGGAGCGCGATTCATTACTTGCTCAACATATCAGCGCTTCTCAGGAAGAATTTGTTCCTCCATGCTTGAAGTGCATTGAACGTGAATCTGCTAATTCTTCACGTGAATGTTCAAATGTTGCTAATGTTTCAAATTCTTCACATACCTCTGCTATCACTAATTCCTCATCTGAGGACATTGCTAGTATCACTGATGATGCAGGGTTGAAGGAATTGTACATGACAGGCATGTACAAAAGCCTCAAAGGGCATCAGACTCTTTGTGATGTGCTTAAAAAGCAGATCCTCAACAGGAACCCTAGGAAAGAGGGTATTGCCTTTCAGAGGAAACTCAATGCTGATGGTACATATTGGAAGCCTGAGCAGTACCCCAAAACTACATGGGTTGCTGCAAAGGGACCTCCAGTTGATCCATATAACCTATCTAGATATGCATGTGAATCTCCTCATTCTGATGATGAGTCATTTGACTCCAACTACAAACTATTCAAAAATCAGAATGGTGAAGTATTTGCTAGATATGTTGGCACTAACTACAGGAACGGTCCCCCTATGAAGAAAATCTGGGTTCCCAAAAGATGCCTTGAAAATCTTCAGGTGAATGTCATCATGACGCCACCTGTGAAGAATAGGAACCCCAGATCAAATGCTTCATATGGACCAAATTCTTCATATGGATCCAAGTCCTCATACGGAAAAAACTCCTCACATAGATCATATTCCTCAAAAGGATCAAAGTCCTCAAATGAACATCATTGTGCTAACCCGTCTGTTTCGCAGGAAAGATCTAAGGATTATGGATATGTGCATTATTCTTCAAATTATTATGTCCATAAGTCCTCGAGGAATTTCTCTGCTTACTCTTATGCTTATTCTAACCCCTCTTATGTGAAACAAAATGGACTGGCTTATATGCCATCCTTCTCGTATGGAGCTCGCAGAATGATGAACTCTTTGCCACCCCTTCAGATGTGGGTGGTGAAGAAAAAGAACTAATCTCTTCTGCAGGGTCAGGTCTCCAGACGTACGTAATCGTCTGAAGAATTTGCTGGAGACCTGAGCATGCCTGATAGGACGCAGGCTAATCATGAAGAAATGAACTTTCATTTCTCACGTCCTCATATTGCTTTATCTGTTCTTTTCCTTGATGAAATTGATCTGATGAACTGATCTGATGAATTGATGTCATATATCTTCACAAATTCTTCAAGAAAACTGCCTATGAACTCCTCACTGATATGAAACCCAATGTATGTTATTTCAAAGTCTTCGGTGCTAAATGTTGGATTAGAGATCCTCATCACAACTCAAAATTTGCACCGAAAGCACATGAAGGTTTTATGCTTGGTTACGGAAAGGACTCGCACACCTACAGAGTCTTCAACAACGTTCTTCACAAGGTTTTTGAAACTGCAGATGTGCAGTTCGATGAAACTAATGGCTCGCAAAGAGAGCACCTACCTACTATGATAGATGAACCAGCACCTGAGGAAACTATCAAGTTCAAGGCTACTGAGGATGTCATTCCCATTGAAGAATCTGCTGAAGAATTCATTCCAGAACATGAAGAATGTCGAGCTAATGCACCTGAAGAAAATGCTGAAGAAAATGGTGCTAAAGAAAACGTTGATCAAATTCTTCAACGGCAACCAGCTCATCCTCGCATTGCAAAAGAAGTGCAAGTTGAAAAGATCGTCAATGACATCAAAGCGCCAGGTCCTCTCACACGCTCAAAAGCTTCACATTTGTCTAACTTTTGTGGGCAATATGCTTTTGTCTCTATTACAGAGCCCACTAAGGTAGATGAAGCATTTTTGGAGCCTAAGTGGATTCAGGCCATGTAAGAAGAATTACATCAGTTCGAGCTCAACAATGTCTGGGAACTGGTCAAATGACAAGATCCTCACAAGCACAATATCATTGGCACAAAGTGGATCTACCACAACAAGCAAGATGAAAATGGCCTTGTGGTGAGGAATAAGGCACTGCTTGTAGCTCAAGGCTACACACAGGTTGAAGGAATTGATTTCGATGAAACTTTTGCACCTGTTACTAGACTTGAGGCTATTCGCATATTACTTGCTTATGCTAATCATCATGATATCACTTTATATCAAATGGATGTGAAAAGTGCATTCCTTAATGGTAAGCTTGACGAAGAAGTATATGTTGCTCAACCCCTAGCTTTTGAAGATCCAAAGAATCCTGACAAAGTCTTCAGACTCAACAAAGCCCTCTATGGCCTCAAGCAGGCCCCACGGGCATGGTATGATACTTTGAAGGAATTCCTCATGACGAAAGGCTTCAAACCCGGTTCACTCGACCCTTCTCTTTTCACTAAATCTTATGATGGTGAATTGTTTGTGTGCCAAATATATGTTGATGATATTATCTTTGGCTATACTGACCAACGTTATAGTGATGAATTTGCCTATATGATGAGTGAAGAATATCAAATGTCTATGATGGGAGAGTTGAAATTCTTCTTAGGACTTCAAATTCGTCAACAACGCAATGGCATATTCATATCTCAGGAGAAATACCTCAAGGATGTACTGAGGAAATTCGGCATGCAAGATTGCAAAGGCGTCAAAATTCCTATGCCCACAAATGGCCATCTGTGCACTGATGAAAATGGTATTGACTTTGATCATAAGGTATACCGCTCCATGATTGGTTCTTTATTGTACTTATGTGCATCTAGGCCAGATATAATGCTTAGTGTTTGCATGTGTGCCCGATTTCAAGCTACACCGAAGGAATCACACCATAAGGCTATGAAGCATATTCTTCGATATCTAGCTCACACACCAACACTTGGATTATGGTACCCCAAGGGCTCGGCTTTTGATCTCATTGGATATTCTAACTCTGACTATGCTGGTGATCGTGTGGACCGCAAGTCAACATCTAGTACATGCCATTTCCTCGGACGATCTTTGGTCTGTTGGTCCTCGAAGAAACAGAACTGCGTATCACTATCTACTGCTGAAGCTGAGTACATTGACACTGGTTCTTACTATGCCCAATTGCTATGGATGAAGCAAACTCTCAAGGACTACGGCGTCAACATGAAGAATGTGCCTCTCTTCTGTGACAATGAGAGTGCCATCAAGATTGCTCACAACCCAGTTCAGCACTCGAAGACAAAGCACAATCAGATTCGTCATCATTTTCTTCGTGATCATGTGTTGAAGGGCGACATTTCTATTGAGCATGTGATGACTGAAGAACAGCTAGCCGATATCTTCACAAAGCCCTTGGATGAGAAGAGATTTAGCAAGTTGCGGTGTGAGCTAAATATCCCAGAATCTTCAAATGTTCTTTGAAAAGGACACTCATCCTAACACTTATGCAAAATTGATGACTTAGATGTGCAACACATGAAGAAACGTTTTTCTTCAATTCAATGAAGAACAACACTCTTAGTGTGAAGAAATTAGTGAAGAATTTGATTCTCATACGGTGGGTCACGCATAATTGTACGCGGTGTCTGAAATCATCATTCTTATACGGTGGGTCACGCCACCACCAAAAGTTGAAATTCCTCAATTATTCATATTCTTCAACTTTGCATCGTCTTCACTACTTCCGTCGTTTTTCTTCATTGACTATATATATATATATATATATATATATATATATATAAGTTTATGTCCTCTACAGCATTCACTTATTGCTAATTCTTCAAGTTAGTTTTTCTGCTAAGTGAATGTGATCGGACCCTTCCCCCTCTATGCTATACTCAACCCAATCTATTCACAAATTCTTCATGTGCGTTCTATTTGAAACTCGTTCAAAATCTTCAGTGTGTCCTTGTCAGCTGAGGAAATTGAGAACGAAACTTTAAAACCTATCCTATCAAAATTTTCGGCTTTGCCGCTCAAACCATTCCGCATCCCACGTTATACTTATCCACTCACCCACGATCGCACACGATCTCCACCTCTCAGTACGTGGGTGACACATGTCAAGCGAATGAGAAGGGTCAGAGGCACGTTCATCCAATTTCTTCAGGCCAGCAGTTTTTCACCGTGGCTATAAAATACCCCTCCGCCACTTCCTCACTTCTTTTACTCCGCTCGACCTCTCTCTCCAGCTCGAGCTTCTCAAACCCTAGCGCCGCCGCTACTTCATCACCGCCGGTAAGGAAGAGCTTCACTGCCTCGACCTCGTCGCCGACGTACTCGCGCCGACCGCAGAAATCTTCACTCCGCCGCCGCCGTAGCCGTCTTCCTCCGCCAAGTTAGGGCGTGGAAGATCTGCACAGACGAACTTCACATCTCCTCACTCCAGTTCGTCATGTTCTTTGTCCAGGGTAATTAAAAGTTACTTTTACTGCCCTCGTTGATTCGAATGATTATCTTCAAAATCTTCAAACGTGTTTTTTTATAGTTTCACACACTAAACACCTCACAAGTCATCTGTTCTTGATCCGTTTCTCTAAGCATCATTTTTCTTCAAGATTCCTCAATTGTGTGGATCTTCGATCTATACAACTCTGGAACCTAAGACAAAGAACGCTTAGTGAAATTCTTCAAGACTCATCTGGTCAAATTCTTCAACTTGTTCTTTTGAAAAAGCCTCTGAGAACGCATATGACCTCTCCAAATTCCTCGCAACTATACTCTGTTCACAGGTACACATGTCAGCTGCTGAATCACTAGGTTCTCATCAACTTAACTCATTTGCAGCGTTCCTCGAAGAAAAGTTGCATACTTCTTCAGAGAATTGTTCAAATTCCTCAACTGAAGAAAATGGCTGATGGTAAGAAGCCACAGAAGGGAGGAAAGAGGCCTGAGGTAAATACAGCGTTTGAGATCCCTGATGAAATATATGCTGGGTACTGCACACCTACCGAGGAAACCAAGAATGAGCGCAAAGTGCGCATTCAAAAGATAGAGAGGAGATGGGAAAGAGAATGGAGGGAGTACAGATATGTCACTCCTAAGTATATGAAGAAATTCGCACTCAATCCTCCATGCCCAAGAGCTCCATTGACACCTAGCCAAATCGTTGATCCCACCAGCCTCAAGCACGGTGAGGACTATCCTGATGAATGGGCCAAGCGCCAAGCCAAGTTGGCTAAGCAAGCCAAAGAAGCAGTGAGGAAATTCAATGAAGACTCTCCTGCTGCTGCTGCCTCTGCTGAGGCCTTTGCTGTCAAGCCAAAGAAGGCTATGTCAAAGAAGCCTACGCACAAGCCAAGTGCTTCACCAACAATGCCCTCAAGGCCAAGTTCCTCAGCAATGCCCTCAAGGCCAGAATCCTCAAAGCCCTCACGACCAATTCCTCATGCTCCTCCTCTTCCTCCAAAGTCCTCATCTCCTCCGCCTAAGCCCTCAGTTGTTCCGACTAAATCCTCAGCACATGTGCATCTCGCCTCATGCCAAAGGACTGTAGGCATCTCCATTGCCTCAGGTGTCTCAGCTAGTTCCTCAGCTGCACCAAGTTCCTCAGCTGGCCCTCACTGCTGAACACAAAGGCCACTGCTGGACGAGGTCCTCGCCCAAGTCCTCAAAAGAAACAAGTCGCTTTCCAAGTACCGTCTGAAGAAGACGAAGCTGATGATGATGAACTTGCAGAAATCATCAAAGACAGGCAAGTCAGGGCCGCTAAAGCCAAAGGATCAGAGGTGCCACTGCTTTTGGATCCCAAGTTGATCCTCGACTACATTGATGTCTGGCACAAGGACCCCAACACTCCCATGCCTGACTTCAAGCTGACTCCTGGCCAAAGTCACATGCTAACCCACTTCATTCAAGAAGAAAAGTGGAAATTTGAGAAGGCCAGGCAGATCAAGAAAGCACAGTACAAGAAAGAGCGCTATCTAAAGAGAAATGTTGTCTCTATGACAAATGAAGAACTTGTCACTATTCACACTGAGATCAAGAAACTCAGTGATGACTTTGACGCATATTGCGCTGATTGGCTTGGAGCCAAGGTTCGTTTTGTGAAACTTGCGGATAACTTCACTTCCAATGTTGCAGCCCCAACGCAACAGGAAATTCCTCAGGCTGAAGCATCTGCTTAGCCTACTGAAGGAAATGCCAGCACCACTGATAACAATCAGGCTGCTAAAGAAAATGTGAGTTCCAGGGCTAATGACTGCATTCCAGCCACTGAAGAAATTGCCAGGGCACCCACTAGTGGTGCGCCTGAAGAACTGAAGAACTCAGGGCAACTGCATCAGTTGTGCCTGAAGAACATCAACCAGATTCCTCAGCTGCTCCTGCACCAACTTCAACTCCAATCCTTCCATCTGCATCAGATGTCAAGAAGACCAAGGCTGCAGAGCGTGCTGCAGTGAAGAAAAGGAAAGCATCAGTTGCTTCAGATTCTTCAGCTCCGAAGAAAATGAAGCCTATGACAAGTTCATTTGCAAGTCCGATTGATGTTGTTCCCATCTCAACCAGGCCATCAAAGGACCTTGTTCCTTTTGATGAATAACATGTTATCCCCAGCGGATCTGATGAATAAACTCCTTCTGCTGCTTCGTCTGAACCGTTGGATGAAGAAATTGAAGTGGATGCGATCCCAACACCTATCATCTCCTCGCCTATGCCTCAGTTCACAGCTGAAGAGGCTGGCGTTGAAGAAATGGAAGATGAAGATGTGGATGTTGGCTGCTCCACACCTGTAATCAGTGATGAATTCTGGGAAAGTTAGCATCCAAACTCTCCAATGTTCACCCCTCTACAGCAAATTCATTAGTCCCCCACACAAACTGTACGAATGGGCTCTGAAGAAACTCATCCCGCTGCATCTGTCCATGAGGAAATTCCAGCCACTAGCGCTGACGAAATTGTTGCTGCTGAACCACTAAAGACACAGACTTCCACTGAAGAGGAACCAAAAATTCCTCAGCCTGAGGAACCTGCAATTGAGATTCCTGAGGTTGTGATGCAACTCACTGACACTCCTCTGCCGAAGCCAAAGGATCCATTCTCACGCAAGCAAAAGTTCAAGGCTAATGATTTCTTCGACGTTCTTCGAAGACTACAACCCCTATAACTCTGCTCGCATTAGGAAGAGGCGTTTCTGGACTGCTAGTCAAGCCAATTTCTATTCCTCAGTGTTGTTCAACAAGGAGAAGATCTTCTACCATGAGCATATTCCTCACGTGGATATGGAATCTCTGCCGTGCTTCGCACCAGTCCTCAGTGTTCTTCACGACGCTGGATTGCTAAACCTTTGCTCTAACATCTGCGATTGGAATGAAGAACTGATTCTTCAATTCTATGCAACGCTGCACATCACCGGAGATGCTGAAGATGTGAATTCATGTGAGCTGGACCAGCTTCTGAAAACACTCACCACACTGCACCAGCCTCTGAATTGCTTCGTGCTCTACCACTCAGTCCTCCCCTTGAAGAAGCTTGCTGCATCTACAGTGAACCTGAGCTCACACATCATTACATGCAGGTGCTGATGAAACCTTTGAAGCCAGGTCAAGCACCAAGAACCAAATTCCTCGTGAAGGAATTGCTGTACGTGCCCAGAACTGTCTATCGTATTCTTACGAGGACGATCGGTCCTATCAAAGGCCATGACTCATCTGATGAGGAAATTGTTGGCATCATGAAGTATCTGGTATTCAACATCGTTCATGGCATTCCTATCAATTATCACAATTTCTTCATGAGGACTATGGCAAATGTTGCACTGTCTCCGTTTGAGCTAAAGCCTTATGCACCTTGGATTATGAGATTCCTCAGGACAAGGTATTCACTCAACTACAAAGCTGATTTCCAGAATCACCTCAACTACTTGCCCCCAATTGAAGTCCTCAAGCAAACATATTCCTCAGTTGATGGAAAGGGCAAGGCACCAGCTGTAATAGATGAAGGCATTCGTCCATTGGATGGTTAGTTTCGCAAAGCTGCATCTTATTCCACCAATGATGACTCTGCCACACATGACTCTGCCAATGCACCCAAGTCCACTCCTCAAGCCACTGCTCCGCGCGTGATCACTGACCGTGAAGTTCTGCTTAGTCTTCACCAGAAGGTGGATCGAAATCACAAATGGGTTAAGCGTCAGTTTGGTTCACTTCTTCACAACATGACTGCCACACACAATGCAGTGAAGAAAAACCACTACTACCTCCATCAAGTCTTCGGTCGCACCTGGGCAATCCTGTCACATCTGTATGGTGAAGAAGATCTGAAGAAAATGCGTCTCAAAGAAGATTTTGACTGGTCTGCACCTCCATCAAAGAAATTCAAGAAGGTCAAGGTTCCTTCTCTAGTGGCCAGCTCATATTCTTCATCGCGCGACACTGATGAAAATGAAGACTTAGACGACACTGCGGCAGGCCCTACTACGACAAACGACCCCAACAACGTTGATGCTCCTTCATCAACTTGATATTCTTCAGGGGTGTTAGTCCTCATATTCGATCCTTTTGGTCATTTGATGACAAAGGGGGAGAATTTTGAGTTGGTCTTCAAGCAGGTCTTTCTATATGGGCATTTTTTGTTAAGTTACAACTCTTGTTCTTCTGAGACTTTATTGGATCGAGTTGTAAACTTAAACTCGATGGTGCTCTGATACTTTTGATATGTTTTGCTGCATGCTTATTCCTCATATATGCTAATGCACGCATGCTGAATTACATCAGTCACCATATTTCATCATGCATTTCAAATTCTTCTCTGTTATATGTCAAATGTGTGTATGAATTACAAGATATAGGGGGAGATCTCCATGATTCAACTCTTCAAGTGTGCATTGCTTCAAAAGCAAATTCCTCACTATGCACATTTTTAGGGGGAGTTCTTCTATATCTTGCAATCAAATTCCTCAATATCAGTAGTTACACTTCATATGTTTATCCCCATTGAAAACTTAACCTATATTGTCATCAATCACCAAAAAGGGGGAGATTGTAAGTGCATCTAGTGCCCCTTAGTGATTTTGGTGTATTGAAGACTTATAGTTTAAGGGACTAATGTGTTTGTGAGTGTACACAGGTCTATAAGTCTATGAGGAGCTTGATATTTACAGAGAAAGTCGACCCCTAAAAATGAAGTTCTTCGACTGAAGACTTTGGATCACTGAAGACTTTCTGAAGACTTTGAAAGTGAAGAAATTGGTGTGACCTTGAAGACTTGGTATTCGTTCGAGGAACATGAAGCGTGAATACTTTTGTTTTCGTAGTTTCATTTCCTCTTTTTTGAGTCATAGGAAACACCGTACTGTTAAAGGGGGTTGAGGAAATACTAAGGAAAAATATCCAAGTGATGCTCAACTCAAAATCCTACACCTACCTATCCCTTCGAGTGAAGCCATTGGAAATATCATACAATTCAGTCAATTTCTTCAGTGACAGAGACGAAGTTCTTCTGGTCTCTGAGGAATTTGTCCTGACTGAGGAGTTAGGAATTCGCCAGTGCGGATTGCCTACACAGTGAGGAACATGATAGCCCTGAGGATTTTGCTACTCAAAATTCCGACCGTTGCTGTGCTATGCGCCAGCTGTCCCAAAATATCTATCCACCTAACGGTCATATCATTGAAGGGCATTTATGTCTTATCATGTTGGGCTGCTCCCTAGGCTATAAATAGCCGCCCCCTACAACCACTAGTTGGTTGGCTGCTCCGAGAGAAACTGACACTTGTCATTTGAGAGCAACCCATCCTCTGAGGACTTTGAGCGAAAATCATCAAGTGAGGAAAAACCCAAAACGCAAACACCTAGAAACCCCAAGTGATTGAGCATCACTGAAGAGATTGATCCTGTGTGGATCTGATGCTTGTTACCTTTGAAGACTGTGCTTCTTCCAGATGGTTACGCGTCATGGTCTAGAGCATCCAAGAGGAATTATGGATCGCCGAGTGACCAAGTTTGTGAAGGTTTGGAAGTCGCTTGAAGACTTACCACGAGTGATTGGATGAGGTCTGTTTGACCTTAGTTCAAGGAGAATACGGTGAGGACTGGGTGTCCTGAGTTGCATGTTCAGGACTGGGTGTCCGGGACTGTGTGTCATCGAGTTTAAATACTCAGCCGCTCCAACCAGACGTACAACTGAGACAGCAGTTGGAACTGGTCTACCAAATCATTGTCTTCACCAAGCTTACTGGTTCTATTTCCTCAACTCTTCCATTTCCTCATAACTGTGTTGTGTGCCTGTTCATATCTGTGTTTGAAGACTTTGACTGAAGACTTTCTCAATTTCCCCAGTTCAATTTCTTCAGTCTGTTTGTCTTCATCCTGTGTTATCCTGTGCTTATGCTTCTGTACTCTGTGCCTATCTTCATTTCATCATGATGACTATGCTTGTATTCTGTTATGTTTACTTTTGAGTACTCATTCCACTGCTAGTAGTTCTTCGCTAAGGAATTTCCTCACCGGCAAATTCCTCAGTGAAGAATTTCATAAAAATCGCCTATTCCCCCCCCCCACTAGTCGATATAACGCACTTTCAATGAAGCAAACCCTCAAGTACTATGGCATCAACATGAAGAATGTGCCACTCTACTGCGACAACGAGAGTGCCACCAAGATTGCTCATAACCTAGTTCAGCAATCGAAGACTAAACACATCCAGATTCGTCATCATTTTCTTCGAGATCATGTGTTGAAGGGTGATATCTCCATCAAACATGTGAAGACTGAAGAACAGCTAGCGGATGTCTTCACAAAGCCTTTGGATGAGAAGAGATTTAGCAAGTTGTGGTGTGAGCTAAATATCTTAGAATCTTCAAATGTTCTTTGCAAATGACACACATCCTAACACTTATGCAAAATTGATGACTTAGATTTGCAACACATGAAGTAACATTTTTCTTCAATCAATGAAGAATAACCCTCGAAGTGTGAAGAAATTAATGAAGAATTTGATTCTCAGAGCCCAACGACAATTGTATGCGGCGTCTGAAATCATCATTCTTATACGGTGGGTTACGCCACCAACAAAAGTTGAAAATCTTCGATTTGAGTTATTTTTCAAATCTTCAAATTCTTCAACTTTGCTATTTCTTCAACTTTTTCGACTGGTGTTCTTCATTGTCTATATATATGTTTGAGTTTTCATGTCCTCGACAGCATTCACTTATTGCTAATTCTTCAAGTTGGTTCTCTTCTAAGTGAATGTGATTGGACCTGTTCCCCCTCTATGCTAAACTCAACCAAGTCTGTTCACAAATTCTTCATGTGCGTTCTATTTGAAACCCGTTCTAAATCTTCAGTGTGTCCTTGTCAGTGGAAGAATTTGCGAACAAAACGTTAAAATTTTCATATCTGAATTTTCGGCTTTTGCCGCTCAATCCATTCCGCATCCCACGATAAGATTAAACTACTCACCCATGATCTCCACCTCTCTGTACGTGGGTGACACATGTCGCTAGGATGGCAAGGGTCGGGGGCACATTCATCCAATTTCTTCGGATGGGCAATTTTTCACTGTGGCTATAAATACCCCCTCCCTTCCTCAGACCTCATTTACTCTGCTCGACCTCTCCTCGCTTGAGATCTCAGACCTAGCGCCACCGCTACACTCCATCGTCGCTGGTGAGGAAGAGCTTCACTGCCTCGACCTCGTCGTCGTCGTACTCACGCCAGCCGCAGAAATCTTCACTCCGCCGCCGCCGTAGTTGTCTCCCGCTGCCAAGTTAGGGCGTGGGAGATCTGAACTAACGAACTTCTCCAACTCCACTCCTAGTTCATCGTGTTCTTCGTCCAGGGTAATAAAAATCCGTTTTTATTGCCCTACTTTGATTCTGATGATTTTCACAAAATCTTCAAAAGGTGTTTATTCTTCAACTTTTGTATCCTTAAACACCCAGTTACATCTGTTCTTGATTTGTTTCTCTAAGCTATGTTTTCTTCAAGATTCCTCAATTGTGTAGATTTTCAAATCTATACAACTTCGGAACCTAAGTCAAGAAAGCTTAGTGAAATTCCTCAAGACACCCATGGTCAAATTCCTTAAACTTGTTTCTTTTGAGAAAATTATGAGAACGCATATGACCTCTCCAAATTCTTCGCACCTATACTCTATTCACAGGTACAAAATGTCTGTTGTTGAATTGAATCACTAGGTTCTCATCAACTTAACTCATTTGCAGCGTTCCTCGAAGATAAATTGCATACTTCTTTAGAAACATCAATCGTTCAAAATCCTCAAGTGAAGAAAATGGCTGATGGTTAAAGACCTCAGATGGGAGGAAAGAGACCAGAGACAAACACTGCTTTTGAAATCCCTGATGACATTTATGCTGAGTATTGCACACCTGATGAAGCCACACATGGCAAGGAAAACAAGAATCAGCGCAAAGTGCGCATAGAGAGGATTGAAAGAACATGGGCTAAGGAATGGAGAGAATATCGTTATGTTACTCCCAAGTACATGAAGAAATTTGCAGTTAACCCTCCATGTCCAAGACCTCCATTGGCTCTAGGCCAAGTGGCTGATCCCTCAAGCATTAGGCAATGTGATGAATTTCCCAAGGAATGAGTCAAGCGCCAAGCCAAGTTGGCTAAATTAGCAAAGGAAGTAGTGAAGAAATTCAATGAAGATTCTGTTGTTGCTACTGTTGAGGCATCTGCTAGCAGGCCTAAGAAGGCTTTGCCGAAGAAATCAGTTGTGAAACCGAGTTCCTCAACTGCAATGCCCTCACGGACATGTACAAAGCCCTCACGGCTAACTCCTCATACAACCTCTTCAAGGGCAGCTCCAATTCCCTCGGTTGCCATGAAATCCTCAACTGCTGCTGCTAAGTCCTCAACACTTGTGCATCTTGCCACGTGCCAACGGACTGCAGGAGTCTCTATTGCTTCAGGAGCCTCTACAAGTTCCTCAGTTGCACCATAGTCCTCAACGGGTCCAACTCTGTTGAAGAAAAAGGCCACTGCTGGACGTGGCTCGAGGCCAAGTCCTCACAAGAAGCAAGTTGCTTTTCAAGTCCTATCTAATGACGATGAAGCTGATGATGAAGAACTTGCTGAGATCATCAGAGACAGGCAAGAAAGGGCCACTAGAGCCAAAGGCAGTGTTGTGCCCCTCTTATTGGATCCAAAGAAGATCCTTGATTTCATTGATCTATGGCACAAGGATCCCAACACTCCTCTACCTGACTTAAACCTATCGCCTGGCCAAAGTCACATGTTGACGGCCTTCATAAATGAAGAAAAATGGAAATTTGAAAAGGCCAGACAAGTCAAGAAGGCTCAGTACAAGGAGCGTTTTCTGAAGAAAAATGTTGTAAACATGTCTCCTGAAGAACTTGTGGCTCTGCAAAAGGAGATCAAAGATCTCAGTGATGAATTTAACAGATACCATGCAGATTGGCTAGGTGCCAAAGTCAGATTCGTCAAACTCTCCAACTCCCTCAAGCTCAATGTTGCAACTTCATTGCAACAAGAAATTCCTCAGGCTGAAGCATCTGCTCAGCCTACTAAAAAAATGCTAGCACAGCTAATGACAATCAGGCTGTTGATGATACTAAGAGTACCAGGGCTGCTGAAGAAATTCCAACTCCTGAAGAAACCGGCATTACTGCTGCGCTTGAAGAAACTAAACCAGCCAAGGCAACTACATCAGTTGTGCCTGAAGAAAATGAACCCACTTCATCTGCTCCTCCTGCAAAGTCATCACAGATGAAGAATATCAACCTTCCTTCTGCATCAGAAGTGAAGAAAACTAAAGTTGTGGAGAAGGCAGCTGTGAAGAAAAGGAAAGCATCAACGACTGCGAAGTCTTCATCTCACAAGAAAGTGAAGACTTTGAAATGTTCCTTCACTAACCCCATTGATGTTGTTCCTATATCTATTGTGTCGTCAAAGGAAATTGTTCCTTTTGGTGAGGAATATGTCATACCAGATGACACAGATGAAGAGAATCCTTCTGCTGCTTCTTTAGAGTAGTTGGATGAAGAAATTGAAATGGATGAGATCCCTTCAACCCCTCTGGTATCATCGCCCAAGCCTCAGTTCACAGCTGAAGAGGCAAACGTTGAAGAAATGGAAGAAGATGAGGATGTGGACATTGGGTCTACAACACCAGTTCTGAATGATGACTATTGGGAAAGACTTCATCCCAATTCCCATTTACCACTCCTCTGCATCAAATTCCTCAGTCCCCTGTTCAAACTGAAGAAATTCAAACGAGATCTGAAGGACGTCAGACATCACTTCTCTCCATTCCAGAAGAAGTTCCAATTACTGCAACTGAAGAAATGGAAACCAAGGTTGCTGCTACTAAAACTGCTGCTGAAATTCCTCAGTCTGTGGCTCCAGAGGTTGTCCCCCAAGAGGCTGTGAAGCCTTCAACTGTTAATCTTCAGCCAAAGCCACTAAATCCTCATAGAAAGAAGTAGAAATTCAAGGCTAATGATTTCTTTGCTGAGCACCATTTGTTCACGGATTTCAATCCCTATGACTCAGCAAGACTTCGAGGCAAGCGGTTCTGTACTGCAGTCAAATGAACTTCTACTCTTCACTCTTATTTGATAAGGACAAGGTGTTTGAGCACTGTCGAATTCCTCATGTGGATATGGAGTCTCTCTCGTGCTTCCAACCTGTCCTGAGTGTTCTTCATGATGTTGGGCTTTTGAAATTCTGTGCTGGCATCTGCGACTGGAATGAAGAACTCATTCTTCAATTCTATGCTACACTGCACCTCACTGGAAATGTGGATGATGTGAATTCATGGGTGCTTAATTGGATGACTGAGAATACGCATTACAAAGCCCCGGCCTCTGAATTACTTCATGCCAGTCTAGTCAGTCCTCCTGCTGAAGGTGCAAGGCTCATATATGAGGAACCTGAACTTTCAAATCATCTGATGCAAGTGTCGATGAAACCCTTGAAGGCTGGCCAAGCTCCAAGGACCACATTCCTAGTGAAGGAATTGCTATATGTGCCAAGGACAGTATACCGCATTCTAACCAAAACCCTCGATCCAATCAAGGGCCACAACTCTGATGAAGAAGAGGTTGTATGCATCATGAAGAATCTGTCGTTCAACATCATGCATGGCATTCCTATCAACTACCATGATTTCTTCATGAGGACTTTGGATAATGTTGCTCTGTCACCTTTTGAGTTGAAGCCTTATGCTCACTGGATCATGAAATTCATCATATCAAGGTCTTCAATTCATTACAAGGCAGATTATCAAAATCATCTCAGCAATTTGCCTCATATTGAAGTCCTCAAAAGGACTATTTCCTTAGCTGATGAGAAGGGCAAAACTGCTGTTATTGATGAAGGCACTCGTCCATTGGATGGTCAGTTTCGCAAAGTTGCATCTTATTCCACCAATGATGACTCTGCAACTCATGATTCTGCCGCAAAAGCTTCAAAGCAAAATCCTCAATCCACTGCTCCATGAGTGATGACTGATTGAGAGCTTCTCTTAAGTCTTCATCAGAAGGTCGATCGCAATCACATGTGGTTCAAGCGTCAATTTGGCTCAATTCCATTACTATCACGCAAAACACTATGAAGAAGAATCACTACTACTTGCATGAAGTCTTGGATCGCACTTGCGCCATATTGTCTCACCTCTACGGTGATGAAGATCTCAAGCAGATAGGCTTCCAACAGGACATTGACTGGTCTTAGCCACCTTCGAAGAAATTCAAGAAGGTCAAAGTTCCTCAGCTCGTCACTAGTTCATATTCTTCATCGCGCGAGACGGATGAAGTTGTAGATTCGAACGACACTGCGGTAGGCCCTACCTCAACAGATGACGCCAACAACGCTGGCGCTCCTCCATCGACATCATGATGATATTCTTCAGGGGCGTTGGTCCTCATTTTTCGTCCCTTTTGGTCATTCAATGACAAAGGGGGAGAAATTTGAGTTAGTCTTCAAGCGGGTCTTATATATGGGCATTTTTTCCATTAACTTACAACTCTTGCTCTTTTGAGGTGTTTGCTCTAATGAGTTGTAAACTTAAGTCCGATGGTGCTCTGATACTTTTGAACTACTTTTCGCATGCTTATTTCCTCAAGTACCTTAATGCACGCATGCTGAATTTTGTCAGACACCATATTTCATCATGCATTTCAAAATCTTCATATCATATGTTAAATGCGTGTATGAATTACAAGATATAGGGGGAGATCTCCATGATATTACTGTACAATGTGCATTTGCTATCCAAAGCAAATTCCTCAAATATGCACATCTTCAGGGGAGTTCTTCTATATCTTGCAATCAAATTCCTCAACATCAGTATTTACACTTCATATGTTTATCCCCGTTGAAAACTTAACCTATTTGTCATCAATCACCAAAAAGGGGGAGATTGTAAGTGCATCTAGTGCCCTTTAGTGATTTTGGTGTATTGAAGACTTATAAGTTAAGGGACTAATGTGTTTGAGAGTGTACACAGGTTCTATAAGTCTATGAGGAGTTTGATATTTATGATGAAAGTCGACCCCTAAAAATGAATGTCTTCAGTTGAAGACTTTGGTTTTTTTAAGACTTTGAAAATGAGGAAATTGGTGTGACCTTGAAGACTTCAATATTGATGCGAGGACTATGAAGCGTGAAGAATTTTGTTTTTGTAGTTTCACTTTCTCTTTCTTGAGTCGTAGGAAACACCGTACTGTTAAAGGGGGTCGAGGTAAAACTAAGGAAACACTTTCCAAGTGATGGTCATCTCAAAATCCTACACCTACCCAATCCTTTCGAGTGAAGCCATTTGAATCTCATACAGCTCGGTCAATTTCTTCAGTGACAGAGACGAACTTCTTCTGGCCTTTGAGGAATTAGTTCTGACTGAGGAGTTAGGAATTCACTAGTGCGGATTACCTACAAGTGAGGAACATGATTGCCCTGAGGAATTTGAGAGCTCAAATTTCCGACCGTTGTTGTGCTATGCTCCAGCTGTCCCAAAATATCTTATCCACCTAACGGTCATATCATTGAAGGGCATTTATGTCTTATCATGTCATGCTGCTCCCTAGGCTATAAATAGCCGCCCCTACCACCACTGGCTGGTTGGCTGCTCTGAGAGAAACTGACACTTGTCATTGAGATCATCCCATCCTCCAAGGATTTTGAGCGAAAATCATGAGTGAGGAAAAACCCAAACACCTACAAACCGAAAGTGATTGAGCATCACCGAAGAGATTGTTCATGTGTGGAACCGACGCTTGTTACCTTTGAGGACTGTGCATCCTCCAGTCGGTTAGGCGTCATGGTCTAGAGCATCCAAGAGGAATTGTGGATCACCGAGTGACCAAGTCTGTGAAGGTTTGGAAGTCACCTGAAGACTTACCACGAGTGATTAGGCGAGGTCTGTGTGATCTTAGCTCAAGGAGAGTACGATGAGGACTGTGTGTCCTCGGGTTTAAATACCTAGCCGCTCCAACCAGACGTACGACTATCACAGTGGTTGGAACTGGTCTACCAAATCACCGTCTTCACCAAGCTACTGGTTCTATTTCCTCAACCATTTCATTTCCTCATTCATGTGTTGATGAAATTGATCGTTACTGTTTGAAGGCTTTTACTGAAGACTTTCTCAATTTCCTCAATCCTAATTCTTCAGTCACTTTGTCTTCAGCCTACTTATCCTATTTACATGCTACTTGTGCTCTGTCTATGTTTCATTTCATCATCATGACTATACTACTCTTCGTTATGCATGCACCTGAGTACTTATTCCGCTGCTTGTAGTTCGTTGCTTAGTAAATTCCTCAAGTTGAATTTCCTTAGTGACGAATTTCCAAAAATCACCTATTCACCCCCCTCTAGTCGATATAACGCACTTTCAATTATCAGCACAATAGACGGCAAGATACAAGCATGATATCTTCGTGATGCTCCACTTGAACTTGCACAACACAACCTTGATTTGATGTCATCCTCCATGGGTTGTATGTGATCTTCCTCTTGACACAAGCCCATGGAAGCAAACCTAACCCCACATAGGACTCTCACAAAGACCTTGGGTTAGTACACAAAGTGCAATGGACAATGCTTACCAAACCCTGAGATCACTTGATCCCACTCGGTGTATCTTCTACTCTTTGTGTGATGATCAACTTGAATCGCTCACTGTAGTTAGTCTTGATCAACCTTGACTCTTTCCAACTCTCTTCATTTGGATGATGTCTTGAAGTGAAACATTAATGATCACACAATCTTCTTCTTCAAGACATGCTTGCAATAAGCTCAATACTCACAGATCAATCTTTGGATAATTCCTTAATAGCACCTTGGTCAACTCATAAACTCCTTGAAACTAGCACATGGACTTCAAGAAATGCCTATGGACAAATCCTTCAAATATAACTCAATGCAACCATTAGTCCATAGAGAATGTCATCAATTACCAAAACCACACATGGGGGCACCGCATGTCCTTTCAATCCCCCCCCCCCCGTTTTGGTAATTGATGACAATCACTTTCAAGACAGTTTATATAAGGAATTATGCATCACCATGCAACAACCAATAACGCATGCGTATGATATGCAAATTCTTAGGGACAAAATCAAAGCAAGAAGAAATAACTCTCTAAACTTCTCCACAAAACTCTCTGAAACTTCTCCCCCATTGGCATCGATCACCAAAATGGGCGAAAAGCTTAGAAGGCCAATATAAATTGTGGTCCTCCATAAATTGTGCATTTCTCAACAAGAGAGTGGAATGCAATACACATATCCAAAGGTAAATACTTGGAGGAAAACAAACTATATTGAGGCATGAAGATTGACATAACAAAGAGAGACACAAGTAATCAAGCAATCAAAAGATACTGATTGAAGCAAGCAATCAGAGGATATCAATTGAACCAACTAGACCAAAGATCCTATGAGCCACATGAATAAAGAATATTAAGATATGGGCAAAGGAGTGTTCTAAAGAAACTAGATAAGCTCCCCATGTTTTGTGCACAAATAATAATTTTTGTATTTGTATACAAAGTGCACAAAATAGGATCATAACTCCCCCAAAATCAATAGAAACTTACAACAAGTGCAAGTGAGCATATAGGAAATAAAGCCTAACACTTGAAACAAACACATGGTTGAGCAACATGTAAACTGAAGGAAATATGCCCTAGAGGCCATAATAAAGTTGTTATTTATATTTCCTTATACCATGATAAATGTTTATTATTCTTGCTAGAATTGTATTAACCGAAAACTTAGTACATGTGTGAATACATAGACAAACAGAGTGTCACTAGTATGCCTCTACTTGACTAGCTCGTTAATCAAAGATGGTTAAGTTTCCTAACCATAGACATGAGTTGTCATTTGATGAACAGGATCACATCATTAGAGAATGATGTGATTGACCTGACCCATCCATTATCTTAGCACTATGATCGTTTAGTTTATTGCTATTGCTTTCTCCATAACTTATACATGTTCCTATGACTATGAGATTATGCAACCCCCGAATACCGAGGACCACTTAGTGTGCTATCAAACATCACAACGTAACTAGGTTACTATAAAGATGATCTACAAGTGTCTCCGATAATGTTTTGTTGAGTTGGCATAGATCAAGATTAGGATATGTCACTCCTTGTATCGGAGAGGTATCTCTGGGCCCTCTCGGTAATGTACATCACTATAAGCCTTGCAAGCAATATGACTAATGAGTTAGTTGCGGGATGATGCATTACAGAACGATTAAAGAGACTTGCTGGTAATGAGATTGAACTACGTATTGAGATACCGACGATCGAATCTCGGGCAAGTAACATACCGATGACAAAGGGAACAACGTATGTTGTTATGTGGTTTGACCGATAAAGATCTTCGTAGAATATGTAGGAACCAATATGAGCATCTAGGTTCTGCTATTGGTTATTGACCGGAGATGAGTCTCGGTCATGTCTACATAGTTCTCGAACCCGTAGGGTCTGCACGCTTAACGTTCGATGACGATCGGTATTATGAGTTTATGTGTTTTGATGTAACGAAGGTAGTTCGGAGTCCCGGATGTGATCACGTACATACGAGGAGTCTCGAAATGGTCGAGACATAAATATCGGTATATTAGAAGACTATGTTTGGACATCGGGATGGTTCCGGATGAGTGCGGGCATTTACGGGAGTACCGGGGGGGTTACCGGAACCCCCCGGGAGTCAATGGGCCTTAGTGGGAGAGAGGAGCAGGCGGCCAGGAGGAGGGCCCCCCCCCCCAAGCCCAATCCGAATTGGGTGGGGGCCGGCCCCCCTTTCCTTCCCTGTCTCTCCCTCTTCCTTCTTCTCCTACTCCTACTAGGAAAGGTGGAAACCTACTCCTACTGGGAGTAGCACTCCCCCTCTGGGCGCGCCGTATGAGGGCCGGCTCTCCCCTCCTCCACTCCTTTATATACGGGGGAGGGGGGCGCCCCACAGACACACAAGTTGATTGTTTAGCCGTGTGTGGTGCCCCCCTCCACAGAATTTCACTTCGGTCATATTGTTGTAGTGCTTAGGTGAAGCCCTGCGTTGGTAACTTCATCATCACCGTCATCATGCCGCCGTGCTGACGAAACTCTCCCTCGGCCTCAGCTAGATCAAGAGTACGAGGGACTACACCGAGCTGAACGTGTGCAGATCACGGAGGTGTCGTGCATTCGGTACTTGATCGGTTGGATCGCGAAGACGTTCGACTACATCAACCGCATTTCATAATGCTTCCGCTTTCGTCTATGAGGGTACGTAGACATACTCTCCCCTTCTCGTTGCTATGCATCTCGTAGATAGATCTTGCGTGATCATAGGAAATTTTTTTAAATACTACGTTCCCCAACAGTGGCATCCGAGCCAGGTCTATGCGTAGAAGTTATATGCATGAGTAGAACACAAAGGAGTTGTGGGCGTGGGTATATACATATTGCTTGCCGTCACTAGTTGATTCTTGATTCAGCGGTATTGTTGGATGAAGTGTCTCAAACCGACATTACGCGTACGCTTATGCGAGACTGGTTCTACCGACGTGCTTTGCACACAGGTGGCTAGTGGGTGTCTGTTTTTCCAACTTTAGTTGAATCGGATTCAATGAACAGGGTTCTTTCTGAAGATCAAAAAGCAATCACTATACTGTGTTGTGGTTTTTGATGCGTAGGTAAGAACGGTTCTTGCTAAGCCCGTAGCAGCCACGTAAAACTTGCAACAACAAACTAGAGGACGTCTAACTTGTTTTTGCAGGGCATGTTGTGATGTGATATGGTCAAGACGTGATTACATAAATTGTTGTATGAGATGATCATGTTTTGTAACACAGTTATCGGCAACTGGCAGGAGCCATATGGTTGTCGCTTTACTGTATGAAATGCAATCGCCAAGTAATTGCTTTACTTTATCACTAAGCGGTAGCGATAGTCGTAGAAGCAATAGTTGGCGAGATGACAACGATGCTACGATGGGGATCAAGGTGTCAAGCCGATGACGATGGTGATCATGACGGTGCTTTGGAGATGGAGATCAAAGGCACAAGATGATGGTGGCCATATCATATCACTTATATTGATTGCATGTGATGTTTATCCTTTATGCATCTTATTTTGCTTAGTACGGTGGTAGCATTATAATATGATCTCTCACTAAATTTCAAGGTATAAGTGTTCTCCCTGAGTATGCACTGTTGCTACAGTTCTTCGTCCCGAGACACCACGTGATTATCGGGTGTGATAAGCTCTACGTTCACATACAACAGGTGGAAGCCAATTTTGCACACGCAGAATACTTGGGTTAAACTTGACGAGCCTAGCATATGAGATATGGCCTCGGAACACTAAGACCGGAAGGTCGAGCGTGAATCATATAGTAGATATGATCAACATAGTGATGTTCACAATTGAAAACTAATCCATCTCACGTGATGATCGGACATGGTTTAGTTGATATGGATCACGTGATCACTTAGATGATTAGAGGGATGTCTATCTAAGTGGGAGTTCTTAAGTAATATGATTAATTGAACTTTAATTTATCATGAACTTAGTACCTGATAGTATTTTGCATGTCTATGTTGTTGTAGATAAATAGGCCTGTCATGTTGTTCCATTGAATTTTATTGTGTTCCTAGAGAAATCTAAGTTGAAAGATGATGGTAGCAACTACACGGACTGGGTCCGTAACTTGAGGATTATCCTCATTGCTGCATAGAAGAATTACGTCATGGAAGCACCGCTGGGTGACAAGCCTGCTGCAGATGCTGCTGACAACATTAAGAACGTCTGGCAGAGCAAAGCTGATGACTAATCGATAGTCCAGTGTGCCATGCTTTACGGCTTAGAACTGGGACTTCAACGACGTTTTGAATGTCATGGAGCATATGACATGTTCCAGGAGTTGAAGTTAATATTTCAAGCAAATGCCCGGATTGAGAGATATGAAGTCTCCAATAAGTTCTACAGCTACAAAATGGAGGAGAATAGTTCTGTCAGTGAACATATACTCGGAATGTCTGGGTACCACAACCACTTGACTCAGCTGGGAGTTAATCTTCCTGATGATAGTGTCATTGACAGAGTTCTTCAATCACTGCCACCAAGCTACAATAGCTTTGTGATGAACTATAATATGCAAGGAATGGATAAGACAATTCCCGAGCTCTTCGCAATGTTAAAGGCTGCGGAGGTAGAAATCAAGAAGGAGCATCAAGTGTTGATGGTCAACAAGACCACCAGTTTGAAGAAGAAGGGCAAAGGGAAGGGGGAACTTCAAGAAGAACATCAAGCAGGTTGTTGCTCAAGTGAAGAAGCCCAAGTCTGGACCTAAGCCTGAGACTGAGTGCTTCTATTGCAAAGGGACTGGTCACTGGAAGCGGAACTGCCCCAAGTATTTGGTGGATAAGAAGGATGGCAAAGTGAAAGGTATATTTGATATACATGTTATTGATGTGTACCTTACTAATGCTCGCAGTAGCGCCTGGGTATTTGATACTGGTTCTGTTGCTAATATTTGCAACTCGAAATAGGGGCTACGGATTAAGTGAAGATTGGCTAAGGACGAGGTGACGATGCGCGTGGGAAATGGTTCCAAAGTCGATGTGATCGCCGTCGGCATGCTGCCTCTACATCTACCTTCGGGATTCATTTTAGACCTGAATAATTGTTATTTGGTGCCATCGTTAAGCATGAACATTATAGCTGGATCTTGTTTGATGCGAGACAATTATTCATTTAAATCGGAGAATAATGGTTGTTCTATTTATATGAGTAATATCTTTTATGGTCATGCCCCCTTGATGAGTGGTCTATTTTTACTAAATCTTGATAGTAGTAATACACATATTCATAGTATTGAAGCCAAAATATATAAGTTTAATAATGATAGTGCAACTTATTTGTGGCACTACCGTTTAGGTCATATTGGTGTAAAGCGCATGAAGAAACTCCATTCTGATGGGATTTTGGAATCACTTGATTATGAATCACTTGATGCTTGCGAACCATGCCTCATGGGCAAGATGACTAAAACTCCATTCTCCGGAACAATGGAACGAGCAACAGACTTATTGGAAATTATACATACTAATGTATGCAGTCCGATGAGTATTGATGCTCGTGGCGGGTATCGTTATTTTCTGACCTTCACAAATGATTTGAGCAGATATGGGTATATCTACTTGATGAAACATAAGTCTGAAACATTTGAAAAGTTCAAAGAATTTCAGAGTGAAGTGAAAAATCATCGTAACAAGAAAATTAAGTTTCTACGATCTGATCATGGAGGAGAATATTTGAGTTACACGTTTGGTCCTCATTTGAAACAATGTGGAATAGTTTCGCAACTCATGCCACCTGGAACACCACAGCGTAATGGTGTGTCCGAACGTCGTAGCCGCGGTTTATTAGATATGGTGCGATCTATGATGTCTCTTACTAATTTACTGCTATCATTTTGGGGTTATGCTTTAGAGACGGCTACATTCACGTTAAATAGGGCACCATCAAAATCTGTTGAGACGACACCTTATGAACTATGGTTTGGCAAGAAACCCAAGTTGTCGTTTCTTAAAGTTTGGGGCTGTGATGCTTATGTGAAAAAGCTTCAACCTGATAAGCTCGAACCCAAATCGGAGAAATGTGTCTTCATAGGATACCCAAAAGAGACTGTTGGGTACACCTTCTATAACAGATCCGAAGGCAAGATATTTGTTGCTAAGAATGGATCCTTTCTAGAGAAGGAGTTTCTCTCGAAAGAAGTGAGTGGGACGAAAGTAGAACTTGATGAGGTAACTGCACCTGCTCCCTTATTGGAAAGTAGTTTATCACAACAATCAGTTCGAGTGATTCCTACACCAGTACGTGAGGAAGCTAATGATGATGATCATGAAACTTCTGATCAAGTTACTACCAAACCTCGTAGGTCAACTAGAGTAAGATCCGCACCAGAGTGGTACGGTAATCCTGTTCTAGAAGTCATGTTACTTGGCCATGACGAACCTACGAACTATGAGGAAGCAATGATGAGCCCAGATTCCGCAAAATGGCTTGAGGCCATGAAATCTGAGATGGGATCCATGTATGAGAACAAAGTGTGGACTTTGGTTGACTTGCCCGATGATCGGCAAGCCATAGAGAATAAATTGATCTTCAAGAAGAAGACTGATGCTGACGGTAATATTACTGTCTACAAAGCTCGACTTGTTGCAAAAGGTTTTCAACAAGTTCAAGGAGTTGACTACGATAAGACATTTGTACGTCCATTTTGCATCATGCTTTTATATATATATATATATATATATATATATATATTGCATTATGGGTTGTTATTACACATTATGTCACAATACTTATGCCTATTCTATCTTATTTTACAAGGTTTACATGAAGAGGGGGAATGCCGGCAGCCGGAATTCTGGGCTAGAAAAGGAGCAAATATTAGAGACCTATTCTGCACATATCAAAAGTCCTGAAACTCCACGGGAATTATTTTCAGAATATATAAACAATATTGGGTGGAAGAAGTACCAGAGGGGGCCACCCACCGTCCACGAGGGTGGGGGCGCACCCTACCCCCTGGGTGCGCCCCCTGCCTCGTGGGGCCTTTGGTGGCCCTCTCATGCCCATCTTTGGCTAGATGGAGTCTTTCATCGAGGAAAAAACATAGGCAAGCTCACAGGACGAAACTCCGCCGCCACGAAGCGGAACCTTGGTGCAACCAATCTAGGGCTCCGGCAGAGCTGTTCTGCTGGGGAAACTTCTGTCCGGGAGGGGGAAATCATCACCATCGTCATCACCAATGATCCTCTCATCTGGAGGGGGTCAATCTCCATCGACATCTTCACCAACACCATCTCATCTCAAACCCTAGTTCATCTCTTGTATCCAATCTTTGTATCCAAATCTCGGATTGGTACCTGTGGGTTGCTAGTAGTGTAGATTACTCCTTGTAGTTGATGCTAGTTGGTTTACTTGGTGGAAGACCATATGTTCAGATCCATTATGCATATTAATACCCCTCTGATTATGAACATGAATATGATTTGTGGGTAGTTACGTTTGTTCCTGAGGACATGGGAGAAGTCTTGTTATAAGTAGTCATGTGAATTTGGTATTCGTTCGATATTTTGATGAGATGTATGTTGTCCCTCTAGTGGTGTCATGTGAACGTCAACTACATGACACTTAACCATTGTTTGGGCCTATAGGGAGGCATTGGGAAGTAATAAGTAGATTATGGGTTGCTAGAGTAACAGAAGCTTAAACCCTAGTTTATGCGCTGCTTCGTAAGGGGCTGGTTTGGATCCATATGTTTCATGCTATGGTTAGGTTTACCTTAATACTTCTATTGTAGTTGCGGATGCTTGCAATAGGGGTTAATCATAAGTGGGATGCTTGCCCAAGTAAGGGCAGTACCCAAGCACCTGTCCACCCACATATCAAATTATCAAAGTACCGAACGTGAATCATATGAACGTGATGAAAACTAGCTTGACGATAATTCCCATGTGTCCTCGAGAGCGCTTTCCTTTATATATGAGTTTGTCCAGGATTGTCCTTTGCTGCAAAAAGGATTGGGACATATTGATGCACCTTATTTACTTTTATTACTTGTTACCCATTACAAATTACCTTATTACAAAACTATCTGTTACCGATAATTTCAGTGCTTGCAGAGAATACCTTGACGAAAACCGCTTATCATTTCCTTCTGCTCCTCGTTGGGTTCGACACTCTTACTCATCAAAAAGGCTACGATAGATCTCCTCCACTTATTTGTGATCAAGACTCTTTTCTAGCGCCGTTGCCGAGGAGTGAAGCGCCTTTGGTAGGTGGAATTTGGTAAGGAAAATTTTATATAGTGTGCTGAAATTTACTGTCACTTGTTACTATGGAACATAATCCTTTGAGGGGCTTGTCCGGGGTATCTTCACTCCGACCAGTAGACCAAAGAGTTGCTCCTCAACCTACTAAACCTACTGAAAAAGTTTAATTTGAAATTCCTTCGAGTATGATAGAGAAATTGCTAGCTAATCCTTTCACAGGTGATGGAACATTACATCCCGATTTGCACCTAATCTATGTGGATGACGTTTGTGGATTATTTAAGCTTGCAGGTATGCCCGAGGATGTTATCAAGAAGAAGGTCTTCCCTTTATCTTTGAAGGGAGATGCATTGACATGGTTTAGGCTATGTGATGATATTGGATCATGGAACTACCAACAATTGAAATTGGAATTTCATCAGAAGTTTTATACTATGCATCTGGTTCATCATGATCATAATTATATATATATATAATTTTTGGCCTCGTAAAGGAGAAAGCATCGCTCAAGCTTGGGGGAGGCTTAAGTCAATGTTATATTCATGCCCCAATCATGAGCTCTCAAAAGAAATGATTATTCAAAAAATTTATGCTCGGCTTTCTCTTAGTAATCGCTCCATGCTCGATACTTCTTGTACCGGATCTTTTATGATGAAGACTATTGAATTCAAATGGGATTTATTGAAAAGAATTAAACGCAACTATGAAGATTGGGACCTCGACGAAGGTAAGGAGTCAGGTATAACACCTAAGTTTGATTATGTTAAATCTTTTATGGATACCGATTCTTTCCATGAATTTAGCACTAAATATGGACTTGACTCTGAGATAGTAGCTTCTTTCTATGAATCCTTCGCTACTCATGTTGATCTCCCTAAGGAGAAGTGGTTTAAATATAATCCTCCCATTGAAGTAAATGTAGTTGCACCTATTAAAGTTGAAGAAAAGACTATCACTTATAATGATCCTGTTGTTCCTACTGCTTATATTGAGAATCCACATTTCCCTCTTAGAATAAAGGATCATGCTAAAGCTTCAACTGTGCTTAACAAAATTAATATTAAGACACCTAAATCCCCTGAGCAAATTAAAGTTGAACCTAGTGTTGCTATGGATAAAGATCTCTTGGTCGATAATATTGATGGGCATGTTATTTACTTCTGCAATGAATCTGCTAGAACTGCTAGACCTGATACTAAAAATAAACATAGACCTGTTGTAGGCATGCCCGTTATTTCTGTTAAAATAGGAGATCATTGCTATCATGGCTTATGTGATATGGGTGCTAGTGCAAGTGCAATACCTCATTCCTTATACAAAGTAATTATGCATGATATTGCACCCGCTAAGATAGAAGAAATTGATGTTACTATTAAGCTTGCCAATAGAGATACTATTTCACCAGTTGGGATTGTCAGAGATGTTGAAGTCTTGTGTGGTAAAGTTAAATATCCTGCTGATTTTCTTGATCTTAGTTCCCCACAAGATGACTTTTGTCCCATTATATTTGGTAGACCCTTCTTGAATACTGTTAATGCTAAGATAGACTGCAATAAGGATATTGTTTCTATTGGTTTAGGGGATATGTCTCATGAGTTTAATTTTGCTAAATTTCGTAGACAACTCCAAGATAAAGAATTGCCTAGTAAAGATGAAATTATTGGTCTTGCTTCTATTGCCGTGCCTCCTAGTGATCCTTTGGAACAATATTTGCTAGACCATGAAAATGATATGTTTATGAATGAAAGAAGGGAAATAGATGAAGTATTCTTTAAACAGGGACCTATTTTGAAACACAACTTGCCTGTTGAAATTCTAGGGGATCCTCCTCCACCTAAGGGTATCCCGTGTTTGAGCTTAAACCTTTACAAGATACTCTTAAATATGCTTATCTTCATGAGAAAGAGATATATCATGTTATTATTAGTGCTAACCTTTCAGAGCATGAAGAAAAGAAATTATTGAAAACTCTGAAGAAGCATCGTGCTGCTATTGGATATACTCTTGATGATCTTAAGGGCATTAGTCCCACTCTATGCCAGCACAAAATAAAAATGGAGAAAGACGCTAAACCAGTTGTTGATCACCAACGAAGGTTAAATCCTAAGATGAAAGAAGTGGTAAGAAAAGAAATACTAAAGCTTCTAGAGGCAGGTATAATTTATCCCGTTGCTGATAGTCAGTGGGTAAGTCTTGTCCATTGTGTCCCTAAGAAGGGAGGTATTAGTGTTGTTCCTAATGATAAAGATGAATTGATCCCACAACAAATTGTTACAGGTTATAGAATGGTAATTGATTTCCGCAAATTAAATAAAGCTACTAAAAATGATCATTAGTCGTTACCTTTTATTGATCAAATGCTAGAAAGATTATCCAAACATACACATTTTTGCTTTCTAGATGGTTATTCTGGTTTTCTCTCAAATACCTGTGTCAAAAGAGGATCAAGAAAAGACAACCTTTACTTTCCCTTTCGGCACCTTTGCTTGTAGACGTATGCCTTTTGGTTTATGCAATGCACCTGCTACTTTTCAAAGATGTATGACTGCTATATTCTCTGATTTTTGTGAAAAGATTGTTGAGGTTTTCATGGATGATTTCTCCGTTTCGGAACTTCTTTTGATGATTGCTTAAGCAACCTTGATCGAGTTTTGCCGAGATGTGAAGAAACTAATCTTGTCTTGAATTGGGAGAAGTGCCACTTTATGGTTAATGAAGGTATTGCCTTGGGGTATAAAATTTCTGAAAGAGATATTGAAGTTGATAAAGATAAGGTTGATGATATTGAAAAGATGTCCTGTCCTAAGGACATTAAAGGTATATGAAGTTTCCTTGGTCATGCCGGTTTTTATAGGAGGTTCATTAAGGACTTTTCTAAAATTTCTCGGTCTCTGACTAATCTCTTACAAAAATATGTTCCTTTTGTCTTTGATGATGATGTGTAGAAGCATTTGAAATACTCAAGAAAGATTTGGTTTCTACACCTATTGTTCAACCTCCTGATCGGAATTTACAATTTGAAATTATGTGTGATGCTAGTGATTATGCTGTAGGGGTTGTTCTAGGACAAAGAGTTGATAAGAAAATAAATCTTATTCAATATGCAAGTAAAACTCTAGACAGTGCCCAAAGAAATTATGCTACTACTGAAAAGGAATTTTTAGCACTTGTATTTGCTTGTGATAAGTTCAGACCTTATATTGTTGATTCTAAAGTAACTGTTCACACTGATCATGCTGCTATTAAATATCTTATGGAAAAGAAAGATGCTAAACCTAGACTTATTAGGTGGGTTCCCTTGCTACAAGAATTTGATTTGCATATTATTGATAGAAATGGAGCTGAGAACCCCGTTGCAGACAACTTGTCTAGGTTAGAAAATGTTCTTGATGACCCACTACCTATTGATGATAGCTTTCCTGATGAACAATTAGCTGTCATAAATGCTTCTTGTACTGCTCCATGATATGCTGATTATGCTAATTGCATTGTTGCTAAATTTATACCACCTAGTTTCACATACCAGCAAAAGAAAAGGTTCTTCTATGATTTAAGACATTACTTGTGGGATGACCCACATCTTTATAAAGAAGGAGTAGATGGTGTTATTAGACGTTGTGTACCTGAGAATGAACATGAACAGATCCTACGCAGGTGCCACTCCGAGGCTTATGGAGGACACCATGCTGGAGATAGAACTGCACACAAGGTATTGCAATCCGGTTTTTATTGGCCTACTCTCTTCAAGGATGCCCGTAAGTTTGTTTTGTCTTGTGATGAATGTCAAAGAATTGGTAATATTAGTAGACGTCAAGAAATGCCTATGAATTATTCACTTGTTATTGAACCATTTGATGTTTGGGGCTTTGATTATATGGGACCTTTTCCTTCCTCTAATGGGTATACACATATTTTAGTTGTTGTTGATTACGTTACTAAGTGGGTAGAAGCTATTCCAACTAGTAGTGCTGATCATAACACCTCTATTAAGATGCTTAAAGAAGTTATTTTTTCGAGGTTTGGAGTCCCTAGATACCTAATGACTGATGGTGGTTCACATTTTATTCATGGTGCTTTCCGTAAAATGCTTGCTAAGTGTGATGTTAATCATAGAATTGCATATCCTTATCACCCACAGTCTAGTGGTCAAGTAGAACTGAGTAATAGAGAGCTTAAATTAATTTTGCAAAAGACTGTTAATAGATCTAGAAAGAATTGGTCCAAGAAACTTGATGATGCATTATGGGCATATAGAACTGCATGTAAAAATCCTATGGGTATGTCTCGATATAAAATGGTTTATGGTAAAGCATGTCATTTACCTCTTGAATTAGAACATAAGGCATATTGGGCTATTAAAGAGCTCAACTATGACTTCAAACTTGCCGGTGAGAAGAGGCTTTTTGACATTAGCTCACTTGATGAATGGAGAACCCAGGCCTACGAGAATGCCAAACTGTTTAAAGAAAAAGTTAAAAGATGGCATGATAAAAGGATACAAAAACGTGAGTTTCATGTAGGTGATTATGTATTGTTATACAACTCTCGTTTAAGACTTTTTGCAGGCAAACTCCTCTCTAAATGGGAAGCTCCTTACATCATCGAGGAGGTCTATCGTTCCGGTGCCATAAAAATCAACAACTTCGAAGGCACAAATCCGAGGGTGATAAACGGTCAAAGAATCAAACATTATATCTCAGGTAATCCCATAAATGTTGAAACTAATGTTATTGAAACCGTAACCCCGGAGGAATACATAAGGGACACTTTTCGGAACGTTTCAAACTCCGAAAAGGAATATGTACGTGGTACGGTAAGTAAACCGACTCCAAAACAGTTCTAATGGCAATTTTTCTCCGTTTGGAATATTTCAGAAAATAGGAAAATAAGAAGTAGTCCGGGAAGGACACGAGGCGTCCACGAGGGTGGAGGGCGTGCCCTACCCCCCGGGTGCGCCCCCTGCCTCGTGGGCACCTCGTGTGCTCTCCGGACTCTGTTTTCTTGCACGACACTTCTTTTGGTCGGTAAAAATTCACTATATAATCTCCCGAAGGTTTTGACCACCGTATCACGCAAAATATCCTCTGTCTTTGTTTCGAGCTGTTTTCTACCAGGGTTGTCAAGGCCAGGCATCATGTCGTCTCCCTCCTCCTCCAACAATGAGGGCAACGATGCTTGGCTAATGAAGATAGAGCTGAAGAGAGAAGAGCCCGAGGAGATCAACAAGGATGATGGGATCAAGAAGGCCACGGGGGATCAAGTTCCGGTAGTAGCAGAAGAAGACGTCCTTCAACCTCACCACAATCTCTTTACCCCAACGGAGATTGAAGCTTTCAAGATAATTGAGTTAGGTCGGATTCAAAACAAGTATCTCACAAGTGAAAATATTTTGTTGAAGGAGCATATCATCGCACTCAAAGGCATTATCCGCAAATTGGAGGATCTCCTACGCTCAATGTGCGACTATCCATCATCACCAACACCTTCTTCACCAACAAAGAAGAACTGAGCTTCGGGTATGGGCACTCCCCTTGGCAACTGCCAAGCTTGGGGTAGTGCCCCAGTATCGTATCACCATCACTTTTATCTTTACCATTTTTCTTAGTTCGATCCTTTTGGTGATATCTTGATCTACTAGAATAAAGTTTTAGTATGATCTAGTTGTGAGTTTTGCTTTGTGATCCTTCTATGTAATCGAGTCTATGCGCTATATACAATAAAGATTAGTTGAGTCAAGGGCTTGATTATCTTGCTATGATCTTACGGGAATAGAATAAAAGAGAAAGAATAAAAAGAAATAAAGAGATCATATGGTTCTTATGGAGAGTAATGACTTCACATATAAAGAGTATGATGAATAAAAGTTGTTGAGAGTTGACAAACATAGTTTTGGTCATCGTTGCAATTAATAGGAAGTAATAAAGAAAGAGAGATTTTCACATATAAATACACTATCATGGACATCTTTTATGATTGTGAGCACTCATTAAAATATGACATGTTAAAGAGTTGATGTTAGACAATGAAGACAACGTAATGGGTTATGTTTTCTTACAACTGAGATAAATTATATTGTCATGGATCATCCAACATGTTGAGCTTGCCTTTCCCTCTCTTGCTAGCCAATTTCTTTGCACCAAGTAGAGATACTACTTGTGCTTCCAAATATCCTTAAAACCAGTTTTGCCATGAGAGTCCACCAAATCTACCTATGGATTGAGTAAGATCCTTCAAGTAAGTTGTCATCGTTGCAAGCAATAAAAATTGCTCCCTAAATATCTATGATTTATTAGTGTGGAGAAAATAAGCATTATACGATCTTGTGATGTGGAAGAAATAAAAGCGACGGACTGCATAATAAAGGTCCATATCACAAGTGGCAACATAAAGTGACGTTCTTTCGCATTAAGATTTTGTGCATCCAACCATAAAAGCACATGGCAACCTCTGCTTCCCTCTGTGAAGGGCCTATATTTTATTCTTGTCTTATACTTCATCCAGGAGTCACGATGATCTTCACCTTTCCTTTTTACATTTTACCCTTTGGAAAAAGCACAATGTGTTGGAAAGATCCTGATATATATAGCTAATTGGATGTGAGTTTTCATGAACTATTATTGTTGACATTACCCTTGAGGTAAAAGGTTGGCAGGCAAAACTATAAGCCCCTATCTTTCTCTGTGTCCGATTAAAACTTCATAACCATAAATATCACGTGAGTGTTAGCAATTGTGAAAGACTAAACGATGTTTGAGTATGTGGACTTGCTGAAAAGCTCTTATTGACTCTTTCTGATGTTATGATAAATTGCAATTGCCTCAATGACTGAGATTAGAGTTTGTTGGTTCTCAATGAAGTTTATGATTCATACTTGAGTATGTGAATGAATTGTTACTTTAGCATAAGAGATCATATGACAATATATATATATATATATATTGATGTTCTAAGAATGATCATGATGCCCTCATGTCCGTATTTTATTTTATTGACACCTCTATCTCTAAACATGTGGACATATTTTTCGATTCTTGAGGACAAGCGTGGTCTAAGCTTGGGGGAGTTGATACGTCCATTTTACATCATGCTTTTATATTGATATTTATTGCATTATGGGCTGTTATTACACATTATGTCACAATACTTGTGCCTATTCTCTCTTATTTTACAAGGTTTACATGAAGAGGGGGAATGCCGGCAGCTGGAATTCTGGGCTGGAAAAGGAGCAATTATTAGAGACCTGAAAGTGCTAGTGATCGACTAGAGGGGGGTGAATAGGCGATTTTTATGAAAGTATTCAAAACATGTGAGTTTCGAAGACAAACGATAGAAATAAACCTATTATCATGCAGCGGAAGGTAGACTACACTAGGCAAACCATAGTCAAGTACTCAATGAAGTGAAAGCACAATGACAAATAGCAGCTAGGCAGTAAGGATCAGGTAGGAAGATGTTAAGAAGCCAATCAGTACATGTAATCACTTAGTGAAGTCAAATGGTGGTGCTATCATACAATAACTTCACAAGAACTAACAGTAAGTAAGGGAAGGGAAGGATGAAACCAGTGACTCATTGAAGACAATGATTTGTTGGACCAGTTCCAGTTGCTGTGACAACTGTACGTCTGGTTAGGGAGGCTGAGATTCAACTCAGAAGACCTCGTCTTCACCTTATTCCCCTTGAGCTAAGGACACCCAGTCCTCGCCCAATTACTCTGGTAAGTCTTCAAGGTAGACTTCCAAACCTTCACAGACTTCGTTCACCGGCGATCCACAATGACTCTTGGATGCTCAGAACGCGACGCCTAACCGGCTGGAGGATTCACAGTCCTCAAGTGTAATAAGTCTTCAGATCACACAGACAAGAAGACTTAAGTGATGCCTAACACTCTTTGGCTCTGGGTGGCTAGGGCTTTATCCTCTCAAGGAATTCTCTCTCAAAGGCTTCGAGGTGGGTTGCTCTCAAACGACAAAAGTCGTACTTTAACTCTGAGCAGCCAACCGTTTATGGTTGTAGGGGGTGGGCTATTTATAGCCACTAGGCAACCCGACCTGATTTGCCCGAAATGACCCTGGGTCACTAAGGAACTGACACGTGTTCCAACGGTCAGATTTCAAACACACACGGCAACTTTACTTGGGCTACAAGCAAAGCTGACTTGTCCAACTCTGAACAAGATTCGCTCTCATAGTCTTCACTCGAAGACATAGGATTTTGGTTAAGCATCACTATAGTCATTCTGACTGGTTTTCTTGGACCCCACTTAACAGTACGGTGGTTCCTATGACTCAACAAAGAAGAAAAAGAACTATGAAAGATCTAAGTCTTCGCGCTCCATAGTCTTCATGCGATGTCTTCTCTTGTCATAGTCTTGAAGGTGAATGTCTTCACTTACCACCTTTGACTTCAATGTCTTCATACATTTTTAGGGGTCATCTCTGGTAGGAAAACCGAATCAATGGGGGACTTCTACCTATGTTATCCTGCAATTCTCACAAACACATTAGTCCCTCAACTAGGTTTGTCGTCAATACTCCAAAACCAACTAGGGGTGGCACTAGATGCACTTACAATCTCCCCCTTTTTGGTGATTGATGACAAACTAGTTGAAGTTTTCAACGGGGAATATAATATGTGAAATTGTAAAGGATAAGGAATTGTCTTCATAAGTTGCAAGGGCTCCCCCTGAAGATGTGCATATAAGTAATTTGCTTTTGGAAT
The DNA here is from genome assembly GCF_018294505.1 of Triticum aestivum. Taxonomy (NCBI): domain Eukaryota; kingdom Viridiplantae; phylum Streptophyta; class Magnoliopsida; order Poales; family Poaceae; genus Triticum; species Triticum aestivum. The sequence continues at coordinate 227,527,881 of NC_057794.1, read as the reverse complement.
GCAAATGCACATGGCAGGTTGTACTTGTGGAGATCCTCTTCAGCTTATGATGACAATTCATCATGCATGAAGGGTATGTGAAGATAATGACATGCATAATGAAAAATGGACGTCTGCAAAATGATCTAAGTGCGGAATTTATCATCGCACATGCGGGATTTATCATTGCATCACAAAATAGCAAATAAGTAGCAGACGACCATCGAGTTTAAGTGTTACAACTCAAAGAACCAAATGTATCAAAGCGAGAGTTGTAAACACTAGGAAAAACATAAAGTAACCGCCCATATGGACCCGCTTGAAGACTATCAAACTCATATGCTTCTCCCCCTTTTGTCAGTGAGGACCAAAAAGGTTTGAAGACATAGAGCAGCTACTCGTTCCCATGAAGAGTAGGTGAAGCAGCAGGGCCGTCGGTGGTGTTCGGTGGTGCAGAAGAACTTGGGGCAGTGTCGAGGCGTGCAGAAGTAGGGGGCGGTGAAGTGGCATCATCTTCGTCCTTGATCACTCAAGCATTCACACTTGCCGCAGAGGAAGAGAACTCAGAGTCTTCAAGAGATGGAGTTCATCGCAGCATAGTCCTTCGGGGAGGTGTGGAGTCAAACTTGAAACGTTCAGAGAAGCCATCCTCTTGAAGATCATCCTCAGAACACATAAGCGTCAGCCCTTTCCATGTACGCCGACAGGTTTCATGGGCAACGAAGGCATTCTTGGTGGCAAGATTGCGAATGCGGTTGACATCCACCAAGAGGCTGTGCATTTGGCGCTTCAGCCAATCATGATGCCTATCCTGTTTCTGATGAAGAGCAACCAGAAGCTCTCGGTCATTGAGAACACGAGATCGCTTCTTGGGTCGGTGGGCAATAGTGCTTTCAGTGGCTTCAGTAAGGGCACGATGAGGTGCACGTGTAGTACCAGCCAGAGGATAAACACGATTGACTGCTTCAACTCCTTCAATGTTCTGAGTGAAACTTTGATGCTACGCGTTCTAAAGACTAAGAGGTTCCTTGGCAGGCTCTGGATAAATGGCTTCAACAGACATATCCACATCAGGCAGAAAGATCTGATGATTGCGAGCAGATGGCTGATATGAGATAGCTGAGTGGAGTTTAATTAGCCGCATTATCCATGGAGCGTAGAACTTCAAGCCAAAAAGATCAGATCCTGATGCAACAAGTTGGCGAATGAAGAAGTCTTGTGCATTGAAGCATTTGCCATGGAGAATATAGAAGACCAAAGTCTTCATTGCACCTTCCAGTTTTGCATGTGGAGAATGTCCTTTGATGGGCCAGAGAGTTCACCGTAGAATGTCATAGATAGTCCTTGGCAGATACTCCAGGTCTTCAACAAAGAACTCCTTAGGATATGCAGCATCTTGTGGCAAAGGCTTCATCATACTGAGCATCTGACTCATGTTCGGTTCAGGCTTGTGAAAGATGCTCTCCATAGCTTCACTGTGAAGCTGACAGCCAGGTTCATAGAGATCTCCAGGAGTGGGCAGACCAGTGAGCTCAATGATATCAAAGGCTTTGGCTTCGTGATGAACATTTCCTGTCATCCACTCAAGGACCCAAGTCTTTGGATCTCTGTTGTAACCACGTATGTGAAGTGTGGCATAAAATTGGAGCAGCAACTCTTCGTTCCAGTGCTCTTGGTCGGTGATGAAGGGCAGCAATCCAACCTCTTTGAAGCAATCCAGAGCTTCTTCCAAACAGGGCAGACCAGCTATTGCTTCGGTGTCAAGACGCATATGTGGGAAGATGAGACATTGATTGTACAGAATGCATGAGTAATAGCTTCGCTGTGGATAGCTCCAGAACCGATCAGAAGATATTCGTTCCCTTGAGTAGGGGTTCTTGGAGTTATTAAAGAAGGTGTTGTCTGCTTTGAAGCCGTTGACATTGAAGGATCCAAGTGCTGATGCAGGACCTGGAAACCTGGGAAACCTTGGCATGGGCTTCTATACCTGAGGCCTATGCTCAATATGATAGTCAAACTGAGGACCAGCAGCAGGCGCAGGAACAGAAGCAGTAGCATCATTGGCTTCACTGACTTCTGGTTCTTGGGTTGGTGTAGGCTCCACATTTGCTTCAGCCATGACAGCGGCAGTGGCCTCATTGGTGTTGGTGGTGGCAGCCTCAAGATTTTCTACCTCCACTTGATGAGCTGGAGGGTCGGGCACAGACACGTTCTCCTCGAGAACAGCTTCTTCAGTAGTTAGGGGAGTAGGGACACGTTCTTCTTCTTGAGTGTCATCGGCTGATGCAGCCGGAATGTCTTCAGCAGTTTTAGCCTCAGACTCGGAGACTTGAGACCATGGTCCTTTGCGAAGCCTGTGTAACGCTGGCGACGCCTTTGGAGATGGAGTTGGCTGGGCCTCAAAGTCATCTTCTTCTTCTTGCCGGGGTGGTGTGACTTGTTGTTGTGGGTGATCAGCCCATGATGCATCCTGAGCAATTGGCGTCAGAGGACGACCAATGCTGATGAGTTCGTTGTGCGTAAGCACAGGCGATGATACCTGTTGGTGCTCGATCTGAGGAAGAACTACATCATCTTCAACATGGTCATGGTGACCAATGTCTTCAGCAGCGGTGGGATCAGATGCTGGTATGTCTTCAGCTTCATGAGCCTCTGTGGAAGCAGGCTCATGGACAGTCAGTTGACGCTCTTGATGTTCAGCGGCAGGGCGAACCATGGAGATAGGTTCAACAATTAAGGGCTCTGTGGGAGCAGCCCGTTCCTTCTTGGTCTTCCACTTCTTCTTGGAGGGAGCAGCAGCAGAGGCTTCAGGATGTTTCCTCTTTCTGGCTTCAGCCTCAGCAGTCCTCGTCTTCTTCAGTTCTGAAGCGGTAGACCTGGCTTTTGGCTTCGAGCCAGTCATGCTAGTTGGGAAGACAATGAGATGTGCTTCCTGCCTTGGTGCGTTGGGTTCGGCCATAGCGGGCTTCTTCTGCTGCTGCTTTGCAGCCATCCTGGGGTCAATGTCAGGGCGCCCAAGGGCCTAGCGTTTCTCAGCCTCATTGTAGGCTTGCACACACTTGTCAGCCAGGTTCTTCATGCGCTCACGAGAACCTTGAGCTTCTTCACGCTTCTTGAGAAAGGCTTCTTTGAGCTCGTGCAGCATGATCTTGAAGTTCTTGACCTCTTCCATGCTGAGCTTGGCCATATGCTTCTTGAACTGAGCTTTCTCAAAGTCAATCTTCTACTTCAGTTCAACAATGCGCTGGGCTATAGCTAACTCTGAAGCAATGGTGCCATGGAAAGCGACACTGAGGCCAATGGGAAGTTGCAGATCTTCAAAGCTGAGGTTGGGTGTGTCAACCACTCATCGATGAAGTCGTGGATGATTGCCACATCAAAGAGAGGCAAATTGTTGAAGATTTCTGCTTCTTCTTTGCTCTTGATCAGTTGCTCAAGAGCGTCATCTGCAAGATCTTCATCACTGGACAGATCAATGGCATCGTTGCGCAGAATGGCAGCAGCAGACAATTCTTGGCTGGTGTGTGGCAGAGGCATCTTGACTCTCGGGGGCTTGGAGATACGTGACAGATCTTCAGACTGCACACTGTCTTCAGGAGGTGCAGTAGCTAGTGGCTTCGCCCGTGAGATTTTTGGTGCTGAGGCAGGCTTTGAAGCTTTAGGCAGCTTTGGCTTCTGCGGCTTTGGAGTAGGAGCTGGGGCTTCATCAGTGTCAGCATCATCATCAGAATGATCCACTTTGGCACCTTGAACAGAGATGTGAGTGATGAGGCCATCCAGGTTGTAGAATGGACCGATGACATTGGGTTCGGCATCGCGGGTGCCATCTGCACGGGGAGCAGAGGGACCAGGGTTGAAGTCTAGTCCCAATGACTTCTTGTTCTGCTTCACCGAATTCTAGGCAAACTGGAAGTTGCACTTGAACAGATTGTCATCACGACATTAGAGCAGTGACGATGGGTCAGCATCCGCAGGCTGTGGTCCACGGACCATGCAGGGATAGAAGCCTTGTTCAATGGCTTCATCTCTGGACCTGAGTTGAAGATTTTTGTATAGGATGTCTCTCCATGGTCGCTTGATGGCATTCTTCTCAGCATTTTCCTTTGTTACAAACTTGTACTTGAACCACTGTTCTGCCCAATATCGTCGAATCCATTGGATTCATGTCTTGCGCTGATTGTAATCCTCTTCTGGATCTGTCTTGTACAGTTCTGAGAGGTCATCGGGCAGATCTCTTGATGTTTCACCTCGACGCTTTCTGCCACCCTTTCTTGCTGATTTCTCTGCAGCCATGAACTTTAAACTGAATGGCTTCAATACGTTCAAAGGCTTCAAGGGCTTTCGCTTGCTGGACAAACAGGAACTGGCTTCAGGAAAATTTATGTGATGCTGTAAGAATTCTGCAAATGAATGCAGACTATGAGAACCAAGGGATTCTCCCACAGACATGTACCTGTGACATCATTAAGGTGCGAGGGAAGGGGAAGAGGTCATATGCATTCTCAGAAGATTTTGAAGATAAATCAGTTTAGAAGACATTGACCTCATCGTGCGAAGACATTCACTCATAGATAAGGAGTTGGTTCCAGATTTGTACGAATCCACAGATCGGTACAAGTGAGGAATCTAACTACTTTGTGAAGCATAAGTGAACATACTAGGCATAATATGAGATGCAGTATGAAGTGGATCCAACTTGTGTGAACAGAAACTGCTTGTGGTAGAAAGTGACGAATCTATAGGATCAAAGAGGTCGTAAAAAGGAAGTTTTATTTACCACACAAGGAACTGCTAGACGGAGTGGAAGAGGTGGCCAAGCAATTAGATCGTCCGTGCCCTAACTTGGCGACGGAGGACACCTACGGCAACGGCGAAGAAGACGATGTCTGCGGCCGGCGTGAAGACGGCGTCGGAGAGGTCACGGCAGCTAAGCGCTTCGTGGCCGGCGTCGTCGAGGGCTAGCGGTGGCGCTAGGGTTCGTGCGAGAGTGGAAGAAAGGATAATGACTATGGTAAGGCGTGTATTTATAGGGACAGGGACGGCACAGCGTTATTACACAGGTGCCCCTGGCGATTCACATCTGAAGAACACGTGGCCATCATGCAACATATCGGAGGTTGTTCCATGTTCCCACGCACACCTGGATTGTCGGGTGGTCGTTCCCACTTCTCCGGGTTTCAGGTGAAGGAATTAGCATTGAAAACGCACTTAATGTTTGTCTCTGTATCTTCTGCTGACAAGGACGCAGAGAAGATATTCGACAGTTTCAGTAGAATGCATATGATTTGGAGAGATAGAGTTTGAGATAGAAAGCATAGAGAGGTTAGGGTCCGATCACATTCACTTAGTTCAAAAGATTCAACAAGAAGACATAGCTATAAGTGAATGTTGTAGAGGACAGAACACTAGTATATATATATATGATCAACATAATGAAGATAATCATGAAGACATGTTGAGATTGAAGCCAAATCAAATGAAGACACAGCAAATGTAACACCATGGGTAAAACACTTCAAACAGACGAATTTTGTGGTGGTGTTACCCACCGTATAGGAAGTATTAGACCCAGACACGGCGCACAATTATTGTGGCGCTCCGAAGTCAAATTCCACATTAATGTATTCACACTTAGAATGTATGTCTTCATTGATTGAAGATATACTTTACTTCGTGTGTTGCACATCTAAGTCATCAATATGCATAAGTGTTAGGATGTGTGCCTGATCACAGGACATTTGAGGATTCCAAGATATTTAGCTCACACCGTAACTTGCAAAATCTCTTCTCATCCAAGGGCTTGGTGAAGATATCTGCTAATTGCTCTTCAGTGTTGACATGTACGATATCAATATCTTCCTTCACAACATGATCTCTGAGAAAGTGATGACGAATTTCAATATGCTTTGTCTTCGAATGCTGAACTGGGTTGTTGGCAATCTTGATGGCGCTTTCATTGTCGCAGTAGAGTGGCACTTGCTTCAGATGAATGCCATAGTCTTTGAGAGTTTGCTTCATCCATAGAAGCTGAGCGCAGCAAGATCCAGCAGCAATGTATTCAGATTCAGCAGTGGAGAGAGATACACAGTTCTGCTTCTTTGAAGACTAACATACAAGTGATCGTCCCAGAAAATGACATGTGCCTAATGTAGACTTGCGATCCACCTTGTCACCAGCATAATCAGCATCCGAGAATCCAACCAGATCAAACTCTGAGCCCTTTGGATACCATAATCCTTGAGTTGGGGTGTAAGCCAAATATCGAAGAATTCGCTTCACAGCTAAGTGATGCGATTCCTTTGGTGCCGCTTGGAATCGAGCACACATGCAAACACTAAGCATAATATCTGGCCTAGATGCACATAGATAAATTAAAGAACCAATCATGGAGCGGTATACCTTTTGATCAAACTCTTTACCATTGTTGTCGGGACCCAGATGATGTTTGACTGGCATTGGCGTCGTGAAGCCTTTGCAGTCTTGCATACCAAACTTCTTCAGGCAATCTTTGAGATACTTCTCTTGAGATATAAAGATGCCATTGTGTTGCTGACGTATTTGAAGACCAAGGAAGAACTTCAGCTCACCCATCATGGACATCTGATATTGCTCTTGCATCATATATCCAAACTCTTCACTGTATTTCTGATTGGTGCAGCCGAAGATAATGTCATCCACATATATTTGGCACACAAACAGCTCACCATCATATGTCTTCGTGAAGAGAGTGGGGTCGAGGGAACCAGATTTGAAGCCTTTGCTCTTCAGGAAGTCTTTGAGTGTGTCATACCAAGCCCGAGGGGCTTGTTTGAGGCCATACAGTGCCTTGTTGAGCTTGTATACCATGTCAGGATGTTTTGGATCTTCAAAGCCAGGTGGTTGTGCGACATACACTTCTTCTTCAATCTTGCCATTGAGAAAAGCGCTCTTCACATCCATTTGATACAGAAGTATGTTATGATGATTTGCATAGGCCAGCAGTGTGCGTATGGCTTCAAGTCTAGCCACAGGATCAAATGTTTCATCGAAGTCAATCCCTTCAACTTGAGTGTATCCTTGAGCAACGAGACGAGATTTGTTTCTGACAATTTGACCATGCTCATCTTGCTTGTTGTGATATATCCATTTGGTGCCTATTATATTGTGTTTCTGAGGATCAGGACGCTTAACCAGTTCCCATACATTATTCAGCTCAAACTGTTGAAGCTCTTCTTGCATAGCTTGAATCCATTCAGGTTCCTTGAAGGCTTCTTCAACTTTCTTGGGTTCTATTATTGAGACGAATGCGAAGTGCCCACAAAAATTTTCTAGCTGTGTTGCCCTTGAACGAGTGAGTGGACCTGGTGCATTGATGCTATCAATTATTCTATCAATCTGCACTTCATTTGCAACACGAGGATGCACAGGACGAAGATTTTGCTCTTGCTGATCATTATCATTGTTAGAGGGATTGTCTTCAGGCCGAGCGTTGTCTTCAGGCTGATCAGGTGCGGAGATGATAAGTTCTTCTTCAGGTTGAGCTTCATAAGGTATGATTTCTCCAGTTCCCATGAGCTTGATTGATTCACTGGATGGAACTTCATCTAGCACATTTGGCAGTTGCTCTCTTTGTGAGCCATTAGTTTCATCGAACCGCACATCCACTGTTTCAACCACTTTGTAATGAAAGAGATTGAAGACTCTGTAGGAGTGTGAATCCTTTCCATATCCAAGCATAAAACCCTCATGTGCTTTTGGTGCAAATTTTGAAGTGTGATGTGGATCCTTTATCCAGCACTTGGCGCCAAATACTCTGAAGTAACTGACATTTGGCTTCTTGCCAGTAAGGAGTTCATAGGATGTCTTGTTCAGAAGCTTGTGAAGATAAACATGGTTGATGATATGACATGTAGTGTCAATGGTTTCAGGCCAGAATTTTCTTGGAGTCTTGTATTCATCAAGCATCGTCTGAGCCATCTCAATAAGTGTTCTGTTCTTGCGTTCGACGACGCCATTCTGCTGTGGCGTGTACGAAGCTGAGAATTCATGTGTGATGCCCAAAGTATCAAGATATGTATCAAGGCCAGTGTTCTTGAATTCAGTGCCATTGTCACTTCTGATGTGCTTTATCTTGGCGCCATAGTTGTTCATTGCTCGATTGGCGAAGCGTCTGAAGACATCCTGCACTTCAGTCTTGTAAAGGATTATATGCACCCAAGTATATCTTGAATAATCATCAACAATGACAAAGCCATAGAGACAGGCAGTAGTAGTAAGAGTTGAGTAATGAGTGGGACCGAAAAGATCCATGTGCAGTAGTTCGAAGGGTTGAGTCATTGTCATGATTGTCTTCGAGGGATGCTTGGCCCTCGTCATCTTTCCTGCTTCACAGGCACCGCATAAGTGATCCTTCTTGAACTTGACGCCCTCGATGCCTATGACATGCTTTTTCCTTGCAAGGGTGTGGAGGTTCCTCATGCCAGCATGCCCTAGCCTTCAATGCCAGAGTCAGCATTCAGATGCTTTTGCTAGAAGACATACTGCAAGTTGTGGTCCTGCTGAGAAATCTACAACATACAAATCATCTTTTCGATACCCTTCAAACACTAGAGACTTGTTAGATTCCATTAGTACAAGGCAATGATATTTTCCAAACATCACAATCATGTTTAAATCACAAAGCATTGAGACAGACATTAAGTTGAAACCAAGGGATTCAACAAGCATGACTTTATCCATGTGTTGATCCTTTGAGATTGCAACTCTACCTAGACCCAATACCTTGCTTTTACCAGTGTCAGCAAATGTGATGTGACTTTTATCTGATGGACGTAAAGTTGAGTCCACGAGAAGGCTTCGCTTGCCAGTCATGTGATTTGTACACCCACTATCAATAATCCATTCTGAAGCAGCTGGTGTCGTACGCTACAGTGCAGTTAGGGGGATAGGCTTCACGAAGAGAATTGTGAAGCAAAAACATTTGACAAACCAGTGGATTATTAAAGCTTAGATCAAGATTAGGACTGATAGGGCAGGTTGCAAGTGATTCAGAAAAAAAGTACATAGTAAGACCATTTGGGCATTTGATCTTGCGCCCTACAAGATGTTTAAGGTCCCCAGCAATAGTGTGAGACAATTTTGGTTTTCGGCTGGAGACCTTTTCCTGCAAAAGAGAGTTAAGCTTTCTTAGCCACCCACATCTTCAGGGGTGGCTTCGAAGCAATAAGTCTAAGTGCAGCATCTGAGAACTTTGGCTTTGGAGCCCTAGCAAAAAGTCTTGCAGGTGGACAATTGTATTCATAAGAATAAGTAGAATAGTTCTTGGTCTTATGAACATGGCGGTTTGATGAACCGCGCTCATATTCATAGGCCTGAGTATGGCTTCCCTGCAAAACATTTGCTTTAGTGTGACTCTGGTGAGTCCTCTGTCTGTATGAAGCCTTTGGACCGTATGAGGCCTGTGGTCTGGGGTTTGTCTTCTTCACCTGTGGTGTCATGATGACATTCACAGGAATATTCTCCAAACACCTTTTCGGCACCCAGATCTTCTTCATAGGCGGTCCATTCCTGCAGTTAGTACCAATATACCTGGCAAACACTTCACCATTCTGATTCTTAAACAGTTTGTAGTTTGCATCAAAGGATTCATCAATAACAATGGGGTTAGCACAAGTGAAGCCAGATAAAGTGGATGGATCTGCTGAAGGTTCCTTTGCAGCAACCCATGTGGTTTTGGGGTACTGCTCAAGTTTCCAGTAAGAGCCATCAGCATTCATTTTCCTTATGAACCCAACACTCTCTTTCCTAGGGTTTCGGTTCAGGATCTGCCTTTTGAGGACATCACATAGTGTCTGATGCCCTTTGAGACTTTTGTACATCCCTGTTTCAAGCAGTGTCTTCAACCTAGCATTCTCATCAGCAATAGCAGTGGTGTCCTCAGCAGAGGGGTTAGTTTCCACATAACCAGTTGAAGATATTGCAACAGTAGCAACAGTAGAACATTCAGGAACAGAAGTAGCGTTATCATGCTCAATACATTTAAGACATGGTGGTTCAAATCCTTCCTGAGCTGAACTGATCTGTTTGGCGTGAAGTGACTCGTTTTCTTTTTGAAGATCTTCATGAGCCGCTCTCAATTTCTCAAGATCTTGCTTCCTTTGAAGATAATCATAGGAAAGCCTTTCATGAGCTGTTGAGAGCGTTTCATGACGACTTTCAAGTTCCTCATACTTAACATGAAGATTTTTTTATGTCTTCAATTAAGGACTGAAATCGAGTCATTTCAGCGTCTAACAGATCATCGCTTTTGTCTAACAGTTTTTGAATGTGTTCCATGGTTTTCTGTTGTTCTGTTGCAATTTTAGCAAGTGTTTTGTAGCTGGGTTTGGAAACACAATCAGAGTCATCATCACTAGATGTTTGATAGTGAGTAGTGCGTGTGTTTACCATGGCACCATGTGACATGAAGCAGTAGGAAGGAGCGGAGTAGTCCTTGTCATTTGCATCGGTGTCGGTGATGAAGTAATTTTCTTTAGTGTTGAAGATGGACTTGGCAACGTATGATGTAGCTAGACTTGCAATGCCAGAATCCGACTCCTCGGACTCCACCTCCGCCTCCTCAGATGCGGACTCATCCTCAGAGTCCATTTCCTTGCCAACAAACGCACGTGCCTTGCCAGATGAGCTCTTCTTGTGTGATGAAGACTTGGAGGAAGACTTGGAAGAAGATTTTGAGTATTTCTTCTTCTTCTTGTCGTCAGAGTCATACTCCTTGCTCTTCTTCTTCTTGTTGTTCTCATTGTCCCACCGTGGACACTCAGAGATGTAGTGGCCATGTTTCTTGCACTTGTGACATGTTCTCTTCTTGTAGTCATGAGCAGAAGCTTCATCATTCCTTGAGCTTGATCGTGAAGACTTTCGGAAGCCTTTCTTCTTGGTGAATTTTTAGAACTTCTTCACAAGCGTAGCAAGCTCCCTTCCAATGTCTTCAGGATCATCAGAACTGCTGTCAGACTCTTCTTTAGATGAGGAGATAGCCTTTGCCTTCAAGGCACGAGTTCGCCCATAGTTGGGACCGTAGATGTCTCTTTTCTCATAAAGCTGAAACTCGTGTGTGTTGAGCCTTTCAAGTATGTCAGACGGATCGAGTGTCTTGAAATCATGACGTTCTTGAATCATCAGGGCTAGGGTGTCAAACGAGCTGTCAAGTGATCTCAGGAGTGTCTTGACGACTTCATGCTTGGTGATCTCAGTACCGCTGAGGGCTTGAAGCTCATTTGTGATGTTAGTGAGTCGATCGAACGTGAGCTGGACATTCTCATTGTCATTTCTCTTGAAGCGGTTGAATAGGTTGCGAAGGACACTGATTCTCGGATCTCTCTGGGTTGAGATGCCTTCGTTGACCTTGGATAGCCAGTCCCATACTAGCTTAGATGTTTCCAAAGCACTCACGCGACCATACTGTCCTTTGGTCAGATGACCACAAATGATATTCTTGGTAGTAGAGTCTAGTTGAACAAACTTCTTGACATCAGGTGCAGTGACACCTTCTCCAGCCTTGGGAACGCCGTTCTTGACGACATACCATAGGTCGACATCAATGGCTTCAAGATGCATGCACATCTTATTCTTCCAGTAGGGATATACCGTTCCATCGAAGACGGGGCACACAGCGGAGACTTTAATTATCCCAGCAGTCGACATAGCTAAAACTCCAGGTGCTTAAACCAATCACACAGAACAAGGGAGTACCTTGCTCTGATACCAATTGAAAGTGCTAGTGATCGACTAGAGGGGGGTGGATAGATGATTTTTATGAAAGTCTTCAAAACATGTGAGTTTCGAAGGCAAACGATAGAAATAAACCTATTATCATGCAGCGGAAGGTAGACTACACTAGGCAAACCATAGTCAAGTATTCAATGAAGTGAAAGCACAATGAAAAATAGCAGCTAGGTAGTAAGGATCAGGTAGGAAGATGTTAAGAAGCCAATCAGTACATGTAATCACTTAGTGAAGTCAAATGGTGATGCTATCGTACAATGACTTCACAAGAACTAACAGTAAGTAAGGGAAGGGAAGGATGAAACCAGTGACTCATTGAAGACAATGATTTGTTGGACCAGTTCCAGTTGCTGTGACAACTGTACGTCTGGTTAGGGAGGCTGAGATTCAACTCAGAAGACCTCGTCTTCACCTTATTCCCCTTGAGCTAAGGACACCCAGTCCTCGCCCAATTACTCTGGTAAGTCTTCAAGGTAGACTTCCAAACCTTCACAGACTTCGTTCACTGGCGATCCACAATGACTCTTGGATGCTCAGAATGTGACGCCTAACCGGCTGGAGGATTCACAGTCCTCAAGTGTAATAAGTCTTCAGATCACACAGACAAGAAGACTTAAGTGATGCCTAACACTCTTTGGCTCTGGGTGGTTAGGGCTTTATCCTCTCAAGGAATTCTCTCTCAAAGGCTTCGAGGTGGGTTGCTCTCAAACGACAAAAGCCGTACTTTAACTCTGAGCAGCCAACCGTTTATGGTTGTAGGGGGTGGGCTATTTGTAGCCACTAGGCAACCCGACCTGATTTGTCTGAAATGACCCTGGGTCACTAAGGAACTGACACGTGTTCCAACGGTCATATTTCAAACACACACGACAACTTTACTTGGGCTACAAGCAAAGCTGACTTGTCCAACTCTAAACAATATTCGCTCTCATAGTCTTCACTCGAAGACATAGGATTTTGGTTAAGCATCACTATAGTCATTCTGACTGGTTTTCTTGGACCCCACTTAACAGTACGGTGGTTCCTATGACTCAACAAAGAAGAAAAAGAACTACGAAAGATCTAAGTCTTCGTGCTCCATAGTCTTCATGCGATGTCTTCTCTTGTCATAGTCTTCAAGGTGAATGTCTTCACTTACCACCTTTGACTTCAGTGTCTTCATACATTTTTAGGGGTCATCTCTGGTAGGAAAACCGAATCAATGGGGGACTTCTACCTGTGTTATCCTGCAATTCTCACAAACACATTAGTCCCTCAACTAGATTTGTCGTCAATACTCCAAAACCAACTAGGGGTGGCACTAGATGCACTTATAAGACCTATTCCGCACATCTGCAAAAGTCCTAAAACTCCACGGGAATTATTTTCAGAATTTATAAAAAATATTGGGTGAAAGAAGTACCAGAGGGGGGCCACCCACCGTCCATGAGGGTGGGGGCGCGCCCTACCACCCTGGGCGCACCCCCTGCCTCGTGGGCCCCCTGGTGGCCCTTTGATGTCCATCTTTGGCTATATGGAGTCTTTCGTCGAGGAAAAAATCATAAGCAAGCTCACGGGACGAAACTCTGCTGCCACGAGGCGGAACCTTGGCGGAACCAATCTAGGGCTCCGGCAGAGCTGTTCTGCCGGGGAAACTTCCCTCTGGGAGGGGGAAATCATCACCATCATCATGACCAATGATCCTCTCATCAAGAGGGGGTCAATCTCCATCAGCATCTTCACCAGCACCATCTCATCTCAAACCCTAGTTCATCTCTTGTATCCAAACCTCAGATTGGTACCTGTGGGTTGCTAGTAGTGTTGATTACTCCTTGTAGTTGATGCTAGTTGGTTTACTTGGTGGAAGATCATATGTGCAGATCCATTACGCATATTAATACCCCTCTGATTATGAACATGAATATGATTTGTGAGTAGTTACATTTGTTCCTGACAACATGGGAGAAGTCTTGCTATAAGTAGGCATGTGAATTTGGTATTCGTTCGATATTTTGATGAGATGTATGTTGTCATCCCTTTAGTGGTGTCATGTGAACGTTGACTACATGACACTTAACCATTGTTTGGGCATAGAGGGCGGCATTGGGAAGTAATAAGTAGATGATGGGTTGCTAGAGTGACAGAAGCATAAACCCTAGTTTATGCGTTGCTTCGTAAGGGGCTGATTTGGATCCATATGTTTCATGCTATGGTTAGGTTTACCTTAATACTTCTGTTGTAGTTGCGGATGCTTGCAATAGGGGTTAATCATAAGTGGGATGCTTGCCCAAGTAAGGGCAGTACCCAAGCACCGGTCCACCCACATATCAAATTATCAAAGTACCGAACGTGAATCATACGAACGTGATGAAAACTAGCTTGACGATAATTCCCATGTGTCCTCGGGAGCACTTTCCTTTATATAAGAGTTTGTCCATGCTTGTCCTTTGCTGCAAAAAGGATTGGGCCATATTGCTGCACCTTATTTACTTTTATTACTTGTTACCCGTTACAAATTACCTTATTACAAAACTATCTGTTACCGATAATTTCAGTGCTTGCAGAGATACCTTGCCGAAAACCGCTTATCATTTCCTTCTGCTCCTCGTTGGGTTCGATACTCTTACTTATCGAAAAGGCTACGATAGATCCCCTACACTTGTGGGTCATCAACATTCTCACCCTAGCAATGCTTAAGTCCGTCCGAATCATGTTAGCAATTGTCGCATTTTATGATTATGAAATTTGGTAAATGGATGTCAAAATTGCATTCCTTAATGGATATCTTAAAGAAGAGTTGTATGTGATGCAACCAGAAGGTTTTGTCGATCCAAAAGGTGCTAACAAAGTGTGCAAGCTCCAGCGATCCATTTATGGACTAGTGCAAGCCTCTCGGAGTTGGAATATACGCTTTGATAGTGTGATCGAAGCATATGGTTTTATATAGACTTTTGGAGAAGCCTCTATATACAAGAAAGTGAGTAGGAGCTCAGTAGCAATTCTAATATTATATGTAGATGACATATTGCTGATCGGAAATGACACTGAATTTCTGAATAGCATAAAAGGATACTTGAATAAGAATTTTTCAATGGAAGACCTCGGTGAAGCTGCTTATATATTGGGCATCAAGATCTATAGAGATAGATCAAGACACTTAATTGGACTTTTAGAAAGCACATACCTTGATAAATTTTTGAAGAAGTTCAATATGGATCAAGGAAAGAAAGGGTTCTTGCCTATGTTACAACGTGTGAAGTTGAGTCAGACTCAATGCCCGACCACTGCAGAAGATAGAGAGAAAATGAAAGTCATTCCCTATGCTTCAGCCATAGGTTCTATCATGTATGCAATGTTGTGTACCAGACCCGATGTGTGCCTTGCTATTAGTTTAGCAGGGAGGTACCAAAGTAATCCAGGAGTGGATCATTGAACAACGGTCAAGAACATCCTGAAATACCTGAAAAGGACTAAGGATATGTTTCTCGTTTATGGAGGTGACAAAGAGCTCGTTGTAAACGGTTACCTCGATGCAATCTTTGACACTGATCAGGATGACTCTAAGTCACAAACCGGATACGTATTTTTATTGAATGGTGGAGCTGTCAGTTGGTGCAGTTCCAAGCAGAGCGTCCTGGCGGGATCTACGTGTGAAGCAGAGTACATTGCTTGTTTGGAAGCAGCAAATGAAGGAGTCTGGATGAAGGAGTTCATATCCGATCTAGGTGTTATACCCAGTGCATCGGGTCCCATGAAAATCTTTTGTGACAATACTGGTGCAATTGCCTTGGCAAAGGAATCCAGATTTCACAAGAGAACCAAGCACATCAAGAGACGCTTCAATTCCATCCACGATCAAGTCAAGGAGGGAGACATAGATATTTGCAAGATACATACGGGTCTGAATGTTGCAGGCCCATTGACTAAGCCTCTCTCACGAGCAAAACATGATCAGCACCAAGACTCCATGGGTGTTAGAATCATTACTGTGTAATCTAGATTATTGACTCTAGTGCAAGAGGGAGACTGAAGGAAATGTGCCCTAGAGGCAATAATAAAGTTGTTATTTATATTTCCTTATATCATGATAAATGTTTATTATTCATGCTAGAATTGTATTAAACGGAAACTTAGTACATGTGTGAATACATAGACAAACAGAGTGTCACTAGTATGCCTCTACTTGACTAGCTCGTTAATCAAAATGGTTAAGTTTCCTAACCATAGACATGAGTTGTCATTTGATGAACAGGATCACATCATTAGAGAATGATGTGATTGACTTGACCCATCCGTTAGCTTAGCACTATGATCGTTTAGTTTATTTCTATTTCTTTCTCCATAACTTATACATGTTCCTATGACTATGAGATTATTCAACTCCCGAATACCGGAGGAACACTTAGTGTCCTATCAAACGTCACAATGTAACTGGGTGACTATAAAGATGCTCTACAGGTGTCTCCGATGGTGTTTGTTGAGTTGGCATAGATCAAGATTAGAATTTGTCACTCCGTGTATCAGAGAGGTATCTCTGGGCCCTCTCGGTAATGTACATCACTATAATCCTTGCAAGCAATGTGACTAATGAGTTAGTTGCGGGATGATGCTTTACAGAACAAGTAAAGAGACTTGCCAATGACGATCAGTATTATGAGTTTATGTGTTTTGATGTACCGAAGGTAGTTTGGAGTCCCAGATGTGATCATGGACATGATGAGGAGTCTCGAAATGGTCGAGACATAAAGATCGATATATTGGAAGGCGATGTTTGGACATCGGAATGGTTCCGGATGAGTTCGGGCATTTACCGGAGTACCGGGGGGGTACCGGAACCCCCCGGGGAGTCAATGGGCCTTATCGAGCCTTAGTGGGAGAGAGGAGGAGGCGGCCAGGTGGAGGGCGCCCCTCCCCCAGCCCAATCTGAATTGGGTGCCCCCCCCCCTTTCCTTCCCTCTCTCTCCCTCTTCCTTCTTCTCCTACTCCTACTAGGAAAGGGGGAAACCTACTCCTACTGGGAGTAGGACTCCCCCCTTGGGCGCGCCCTATGAGCTCCACTCCTTTATATACTGGGGAGGGGGCACCCCATGGACACACAAGTTGATTGTTTAGACGTGTGTGGTGCCCCCCTCCACAGAATTCCACCTCGGTCATATCATTGTAGTGCTTAGGCGAACCCTACGTCGGTAACTTCATCATCACTGTCATCACGCCGTCGTGCTGACGAAACTCCCCCTCGGCCTCAGCTGGATCAAGAGTACGAGAGACGTGACTGAGTTGAACGTGTGCAGATCGTGGAGGTGCCATGCATTCGGTACTTGGTCAGTTGGATCACGAAGACATTCGACTACATCAACCGCGTTTCATAATGCTTCCGCTTTCGGTCTATGGTGGTACGTAGACATACTCTCCCCTTCTCGTTGCTATGCATCTCCTAGATAGATCTTGCGTGATCGTAGGAAATTTTTCTAAATACCGCGTTCCCCAACATAAACAAACACAACATGAGAAAAGGCTCAACCAACATGATGTGTGTGAGTCATGGCAAAGCACTTGAGAAGACTAATATAAGGATGAACTTAAGCATCAACATAGTCTTGAATAAATGAGATACAAGGTGGATTGCATGTCCTTCCCACACACACACACAAAGGAAAATAGGTTCACAAGCTTACTAGAATGCAAATGAATAACCAAAGCTTATGACATCCCATGATGAAGATAGAAAAGGAAGGCTTCATCAAGACGAGGGATTACAATTATGATGGAAAAGCCTCGTCAAGACAAGCATGAGGAAAATAATCTCCACCACACAAGAGTGCATCAAGATGCAACGAGATAAGACAAGCACTCAAGGAAAAAGCTTTCACGGAGCCACCAAGGAAATAAACAAGAGAAAGGGACAGTGGGCGTGAAAGAAAGGGATATCAACTGGACATGCAACTTCTCTCAAGTGTATAAGATTCTGGCATATGAAGATCATGATGATATCAATCCACAAAGAAGGATGTACACAAGAATAGTTACAAGAAGGAAGGAACAAGATATCCACAAGGAAGTCATAAATATACCAATAAGATATTTGCTTGAAAGCATAGCACATGGCTAGATATGGTCTTATTGTATATAAATGAAGTCCACCACACGAAGAACAAAGACATCGCAACTAGCAAGAAGAGATCATTGTTGAGATGCTTTGAAAAAGGAAACAAGTATCACAATATGGAATGAATATCATCCCAAGAATTAACCTACATGAGGTTGAATGCAAGAAAAGAATGCATGAATAGATACTTGTTACCGAGATATCATTGGAAGGATGTAGAACAAACCAATTGAGGTAGTAGATAGTAGTTCATTAAGCATCCTAGCTTGACTCCAATAAGCATGTGGTGACACCACCTTCCTTGTGAGTGAGACGAGCATCCAATGCATCTCCAATTGTTCCTAAAACAACAACACAAACAAAATGGTACCCAAACTCATTGGGACCAAAGAGTTAGAGAACCAACAATATACAGGACAAAATCCACATAAATATGTACATGTAGATATGAAAAATAATTCCATGCACATCTCATCCAATTTGAGACTTGGTGGAGTTTCCCATGTATATTGGGTCAAAGAAAGAAAGCATGCTAAAGAAACTACATGAAGTTAATATGCATGCTCAAGACTTTCAAGAACCGATACCAATTGACAAGGAAATACCATGTGAAGAAAAGATACCAAATGAATAAATCATCACTTGGAGGATATCACTTGAAAGATTCATCAAGGAAAGAGATATCCATTGATACACACAAAAAAGAAAGATATCGAGATCCCAAAAGAGAGGATGGTTCCAAAAAAACCAAGCCCTCTACGAAGTTTCATGATGGCACAAAGTACCAAAAAGGAACGGCTTGCCTTCCACCAACACACACTTGATATGGATCACAAGATGTGCATTATAAGAAAAATAGGATAGCTCCCCCAAGCGATGTGCATTATAAAGAATTTGCATTTGAATACAAAATACACAAGATGGGATCACCAGTTTCACTATATCTAAAAAAATTAGACAAGCTCTAGAAATTAACAAGATCCACAAGTGGTATGGAATACAATGGGAGTTGACACAATCCTAGGCAAGAGATAAGGCAAATAAAAGCAAAGGCCAATGTAAAGATGATCAACAATTTCTACCACATAAATGATTACCAATTGTCAAGAGACAATAAGTATTTGGAAATAATTTCCGGTGATAAATTTCAAAGATATCCAACATCATATTCACACCAAACACAAAAGCAAATTGCAACTTGTAGAGCTAACATGCCATCTAGGAACAAGATAATTTACAATATCAATTCTAGGTGACAATATCTCAAATGCACACATTTTCTAGGCTAGTAATATACACATAGAATATTACACCCCCATAATGTGATACCAATTGAAGATAAACAAGAGGAAAATAAAGATCCAACCAGACATAATTAATGGACAATTTAGAATTTGAATTTCTCATGAGAAGACATACCACATAGCGACTAGATAATCTTGTAATATCAATACTAGGTTGTATTCCTCATGTACACGCATTATAGGATTGTGAAGTGCACAAAGCACATCACTCCCCCCAAAATGGGAGGTTCCATTAACCTCTCACAAGGCCAACTAAGATACAAAAAAGATGCAAAAAAGCTCAACACAATACTCAAATGTACATGAGGTGCAAACCAACAAGCAAATTGGAAGCACAACATATACACACATGCAAGGTACAAAACCAAAACATGCAAAGGGGCAAGTAAATTTCAATGTAAACAATTTAAGTACAAGTTACCGCAAGGAGGCACATTGGATATAAGATAGAAACTTGATAACCCAATTAACTTGGCTTGAGACAATAAGAATGATGAACTCCCCTGAATTCTTCATAATGTAGCCAAGTCTCCAATGACCTCCAACACCTATTGATCAAATCTGAGCTAGTTGGTTCCCAACCAAGTTGGGTCCTAAGAGGTTAGTCACAATAGGCTTGGCTACCCAAATGGTTATTTTCTTGACACCACTTTGAGTACCAACAAATTTGGCAAACACATTGCCAATGCAACCTTATCCTTCCCAAGAGAATAGATATCATCAATTAGAATAGGGTTGGATAAGGTACCATTCGTGCATGAAGAAGCGACGTGACCTTTTTCACGACATAGGTAGCAACGTCTACTCTTTACTTTCTTCTCACATGATTTCTCAACTTTAGAAGCATTAGCTTGAGTCTTCTTGGGAAGAGGCCTTTCTTCGACTTGAGGTTGAGCATGAGAATAAACTTGTGGCCACTTCCCTTGTTGCTTGTCACTAATGACCTTCTTCTTCAATGGACAAGATCTAACATGATGCCCTTCAATCTTGTACTTGAAGCAAATAATCTTGGCCGAATTCTTGACTTGTTTTTTGCCCTTCTTCTTGTTCATCTTGGACTTCTTCTTATTGGAGTTGAATCCAAGTCCACCTTTTGTAATTGGGGCATTTTTTGCACACTCAAGATATTGTTGAGTGCGGACTTCCCTTCATGACACATTTCCAAGTCTTTCTTTAATGAAGTGACTTGGGCCTTGAGCTCTTTGATTTCCTCTACATGGTTAGTCTCAACACAAGTACTAGAGGAAGTATAAGCTTCATCGTTAGAGCAACAAGGCAAGGAGAGAAATTCATCACAAGATGTACTAACATTGTGAGTAGATGAATTACAAGGACTAGCACATGGCAATATCGCATTTTGACTTGAAGTAGTGCCAGTATCCACATGAGGCTCACTAGATGTTACCTTAGCAATCATGGCCTCATGAGCTATCTTTAGCACATTATGGGATACTAGAAGATCATCATGAGAGCTTGAGAGCTTTTCATGGCTTTCTTCCAATTTCCCATATTTGCTAGATAGCAACTCAAGTTGAGCCTGTAGCTCAACATTCTCCTTCAAAATGGATGCTTCACAAGTAATAGAGTTAGTAGCACAAGCATCATCATTAACAACAAGAGGAGAGGATAACTTGGCAAGCTCTTTTAAATAAGAAGCTTCAAGTTGAGCATGAGACTTGGTGAGTTTAATGAGCTCACCCTTGATGACCCTTGAGCCATTTTCGAGGTGCTCAATCAAGGAGTTTAGCATGAGCAACTTCAAGCATAGCATTTTTAGTTTTGAAATCATTGGCCACCTCAAGTGTTCTACCATTATATTCCTTTATTCTAGATAATTCTAGAGCAAAGGTCTCCTCAAGAGATTCCTTGGAGATTTTTTCAAGTTTAAGAGCTTGAGAGAGGTCTACCATCTCATTAGCGTAATCATGCTCATGACCTTCCATTTTATCAATTGTGATCTCATGCTCCTCAAGATGAGATTCCAACTCCTCAATGTATTTCTTGCCCTCAATGTCAATAGACATGATTTCCATGAAGTTGGAACGAGCAATTCTATTCGTATGACGAGCTTTAAAAATCATTTCTCCCTTACTTTTTAAGGAAGTAACATTATCATTCTCTTCATCATTAGCATTAACATCATTATCAAGAGACATATTGGGGTTCAAAGTAGGAGATACCTTTGAAGCCTTAGCCATAAGGCAAAAAGCAATAGATGATGATGTGGGATCCCTTGAAGCACCATTTAAGACCACACCTTATTCCATGGAGTGTTGAGTTTCCTCTACATTGTTAGCACAACAACTCGAGGAAATAGATACATTTTTATCATGGCAACAAGACATAGCAAGCATATCATCATGAGATTTGAGAAAGAAATTCTAAATGATATGCAAGGACTATCAACACAAGCATGTGAAACATGTAAAGTGATCAAAGTGTTAAAGTCCAAAGAAGGACCATTGCAATAAAATAATGATGAAGGATCACCAAGAACAAGACACTATCACCATTGCAATGACCAACACTACTCACCCTAGCATTACCTTGTGGCAATCCTCATGTAGGTGAAGTAGAAGAAGTTGAGAAGGCAACACGGCCGGAGGTGGAGGGAGAACAATCATCCCCACAAGTATTGGACACACCATATTTATCTTGAAGCTTTGTCCACAACTCATGAGCATCCCAGAATGACATGAGTTGAAATATAACTACATTGCTCAAAGCATCAAAAAGCACATTAGAAGCTTGAGCATTGAGATAAGTGTTTTTCTCATCCTCTAAAGATAATCTTCGGGCATCCTTTGGAGGAGAAAAACCCATATATACAATTCGCCCTAAATTTGGGTCCATGACCCTAAAGAGATTAAGCCCTTAATAGGTTTTATATTTTACCGGTCTCATGATGATAGTTTGGAGATCGGGTTATAGGATCGATAGCCGTACTATCAAGGGGGGATCTCAAGTTTGAGCTAGATGATGACGATCTTGACGATCTTGACTCCCTCAAGTTGGACCACCTTTCGTGATTGCGTTGGCTCCATGAAGGCTGGTTGCTTGCTCCCCCATACTCCACTATGGGCGAGTCACTCTTTGGCACACCTTCACAAGTCCATTGTCACCACAATGGACGGCAGTATACAAGCATGATTTCTTCGTGATGCTCCACTTGAACTCACAACACAACCTTGATTTGATGTCATCCTCCATGGGTTGTATGTGATCTTCCTCTTGACGCAAGCCCATGAAAGCAAACCTAACCCCACGTAGAACTCTCACAAAGACCATGGGTTAGTACACAAAGCGCAATGGACAATGCTTACCAAACCGTGAGATCACTTGATCCCACTCAGTGTATCTTCTACGCTTTGTGTGATGATCAACTTGAATCACTCTCTGTAGTTAGTCTTGATCAACCTTGACTCTTTCCAACTCTCTTCATTTGGATGATGTCTTGAAGGTAAACATGAATGATCACACAATCTTCTTCTTCAAGACATGCTTGCAATAAGATCAATACTCACATGACCAATCTTTGGATAATTCCTTAATAGCACCTTGGTCAACTCATAAACTCCTTGAAACCAACACATGGACTTCAAGAAATGCCTATGGACATATCCTTCAAATATAACTCAATGCAACCATTAGTCGATAGAGAATGTCATCAATTACCAAAACCACACATGGGGGTACCGCATGTCCTTTTAGTATGGACAAAAGGGATGAACACTGGAGCAGGATCAATCTTGGAGATGAAGGCGCATGCGAAGGGAATTAGAACGACGTTTCTGATGGAGTTTTCAGTATTTTGAAGCATCCATGATGACATACAGGTACATGGAAGAAATATACAAGATGCCCTGTCATAAATTTCGTTCATAGCTTATATTAGGTGCTGCATCACCTTAGTTTTGGGCCAGGCCCATATAATTTTGAAATACTTCTTCATAGGCTGGTTTAAGAGTCTGTATTATAGGGGAAATGACCCAGGAGGTGTTTTAGTCCCACCTTGTCAAGGGTGGACGAAATCCCATCTCTGTTCCCCTATAAATACAACCCTTAAGGCACTGCTTAGACTTGCGTTTTGTTTAGATTAGAGTTCACCATAGCTGCAACACGCGTCCTTCGTTTGTGTTCAACGACTAGACCAAGACGTCGCAGAACCCCACTTTCATTAATAAAGCTTTCCTCTTATATTCGCAATATTCAAATTGCATTTTCAATTCTTGCTTATTGTTTGTTTGCGTGTAGGAAATAGACCTTCGTGGTCAGGTTGATCGTGCTCCGATGTGGTCAATAACCTATAGGAGTTGGTTTACTAATTGCTAAGGCACGACGTCCTCGCACGTTCGCAGTCGGATCGACAAAGTGTACTCCACTGAAAACGATAGCCACCATCTCATCGAAAGACGAGGCACCTTAGCCTCTATCAAGAAGGATAAACATAGGAGCATGATTAAGCATGGAGACGATGCGCGCGTAAGGGGAACAAGAACAAAGTTTCCAGTGTAGTTTTCAGCACTTTGAAGCCACCATGATGGCATACCAGGACATGGATGAAATACACAAGATAACCTTTCATAAATTTCATCCATAGCTTAATACATGTGCCGCACCACCTAATTTTTAGGCTAGGCCCATGTAATTTTAAAATACACTTAATATATTGTTTTTAAAGTCTGTAGTAATAGGGAAAACGACTTAGGACAGAATGTAGTCCCACCTTGTCAAGGCTGGACGAAATTCCTCTTTGTCTCTGTCGGTGTCAAAACTGGCGGATCTCAGGTAGGGAGTCCCGAACTGTGCGTCTAGGTCGGATGGTAATAGGAGGCAGGGGACACGATGTTTTACCCAGGTTCGGGCCCTCTTGATGGAGGTAAAACCCTACGTCATGCTTGATTAATATTGATGATATGGGTAGTACAAGAGTAGATCTACCACGAGATCGGAGAGGCTAAACCCTAAAAGCTAGCCTATGGTATGATTGTTCTTCGTCCTACGGACTAAAACTCTCCGGTTTATATAGACACCGGAGAGGGCTAGGGTTTACACAGAGTCGGTTACAATGGTAGGAGATCTACATATCCGTATCGCCAAGCTTGCCTTCCACGCCAAGGAAAGTCCCTTCCGGACACGGGACGAAGTCTTCAATCTTGTATCTTCATAGTCCAGGAGTCCGACCGAAGGTATAGTCCGGCCATCTGGACACCCCCTATTCCAGGACTCCCTCAGTAGCCCCTAAACCAGGCTTCAATGACGACGAGTCCGGCGCGCAGATTGTCTTCGGCATTGCAAGGCGGGTTCCTCCTCCAAGTACTTCATAGAAGATTTTGAACACAAAGGTAGTGTCCGGCTTTGCAAAATAAGTTTCCACATATTGCCATAGAGAGAATAATATTTACACAAATCTAATCTGCTGACGTATTCCGTAGCGTGACATCACCCCACGGCCAAGTCTTTATTCGAATCGTTTTATTATTCTACCTCAGCGCGTTTAGCGAGGCAGATTCCTTGGCACGTCTTGTTAAAGCAGAGATCGTGTCCCCTTATTCCGGGATTCTCATCAATACGGGCGTGGGTAACCCAACCGCGCCATTGACTACGGCGCTTGGGAGATAAGCGAGTTTTACCAGGCTGGTGGGGGCGCATAGTCGCGTCCGCCCATATAAGGGGATAAGGATCCACCTTTTCATCCACGCCTTATTCCTCCTTTGCCTATCCATTTCCGCGCACTCGAGCTCCAGCGCCCAAGTCCGCACACCCCACCTCAACCTTCTCCAGCCATGTCCGGAGCGGGAGGCAAGTGGATGGTCTCCTCCGTCATGGAGGGACACATCAAAAGACTAAGGAAGGCCGGATACTTGTCTAACGACATTGCGCACCGGCTTCCCGAAGAGGGGCAGCTCATTCCCACCCCTAGGCCCCATGAGAGGGTGGTGTTCCTCCCCCATTTCCTCCACGGACTGGGCTTCCCTCTCCACCCATTTGTCCGGGGGCTCATGTTCTACTATGGCCTGGATTTCCACGATCTGGCCCCGAACTTTGTCCTCAATATCTCGGCGTTTATCGTCGTGTGCGAGGCTTTCTTCTGCATCCGCCCCCATTTCAGCCTATGGCTCAAGACTTTCAATGTCAAGCCGAAGGTGGTGCGCGACACTCAGGCGGAATGCGGAGGCGCCATGGTGGGCAAGATGCCCAACATCCTATGGCCCGAGGGCTCCTTTGTGGAGTCCCTAAAGGGGTGGCAATCGGGGTGGTTTTACATCACCGAGCCGCGCGACCCTGAATGGGTCGCAGCCCCCGAGTTCTGATCCGGACCCCCTACGCGGCTCACCTCCTGGAAAGAGATGGGCCTGTCGTGGGGTAAAGAAGGAGAGCTGACCGGACTCCAAACATGCGTCCAAACCCTGGTGGACAAGAAGCTCAAACTTGTCAACGTAGTCCAGGTTATGCTCATCCGCCGGATCCTCCCGTGTCAACAACAGGCTTTCAACATGTGGGAGTTCGACCCGCCGCAGCACCGAACTCTAAGAAGGCTCTTCGACACAATGTACAAAGAAGCCTGGAAGGTGCTTTTCAAGGGCGCCGAGGCCCCCGCATCCGCTACCAAGGATCGTGGATTCAGCACGCAGCGTCGCGCTCGTGCGGTAAGCTGTTTTTACCTTTTACAGGGTATTAGTTTTTCATAGTTTGACTCCATGCAGGATCTAAGTTCCCTTACCTTTGACAAGATTGGCAGGAGACGTCCGGACAGATCAACTGTCCGGCTCCTTTGCCCGAAGGCCCAGCGGACGCTCGCTTGGCGAAGCTGCTAGTTCCGGCACCTTATGTGGTGCCGGAGAAGAAGGCCAAGAAGAAGGCCACGGGGACTCGAAAGAGTGCCCGGCGCCAGGAGGTGTCGGATTCACCATCTGGTGACTCGAAGGCGCGCTCCTGCCATGAAGACGAGGAGGAGGAAGAGGAGACCTCTCCCCCCCAGCGGGGGGAGGGAAGAAAAGGAAGGCCGCCCCAACCAGGGAGGCCGAAGGGTCCAAGAGGGGGAAGACCCCTCCTCTGGACTACTCCACCAACACCGACGATGGCGAAGAGGAGTGGCCGCATAGGGCCAAGCCCCTGGCGAAATCGTAAGTATCCGGATACCAGAGTGATTCATAGTATTCCCCCATTGCACAGCTTTTCCTTACGTCGAACATGATTGTGCAGTCCGCCCAAGGCCGAGCGCGACGAGTCGTCGAGCGGCTCCCTGGACCCATCGAATGTGAATTCACTTCCGACGGCTTCCTCCCCCCACCCTACGGACGGCGCCGAGGAGGCGTCCCAACAGGTTCCAAGCCAGGAGGAGGTGGTCCTGGAGGCGCCGCAAGGCAACCTCCCAGACTCCAGGCGTAAGGGGGATAGAACCCCCAAGGGCTCCAAGTCCGGCCTTGAGCCGGACACCGCACCGGAACCTTCAACGGTTCTGGACTCCGGTAGGCAGCCTCCTTCCAAGAGGAGCAAGCCTACCGAGCCGGTCACCTCCGTCCAACCGGAGGCACCGGACAATTTGCTGGAGACGCTTAACGGCGCCTCCATCGACGAGGAGCACCGCACTATTATGAGTGTGGTGATCCAGAAGGTTCACTCCGCCAAGAGCGGACTGACTGAAGCATGTGCCAGCCTTCTAACAGGCTTTGAGGTAAGTAAAGAATATGTAAAAATATTACTGCATAGACAGTAGCCCCTGATGCTCTGTTCGGCGTTCGGAAAGAAAAGCTGAATAGAGGATCTAATAATCGCAGGAGTCTAACATAATCAAGTCAATATGCATATGCAGGCTTCGCTGCTGGCCTCTGCCGCATTGACTGTGGAGGTGGATACGCTGAAGCAGAACCTCGAGCGGTCCAAGCAAGAGCTCGGCCTAGCCAAGTAGCAGCTCGAGGAGAAGGAAGGTAAGAAATACCTTATTGAAATATGTGAAAGGTGCAATTGCAAAAAGTGACAGGATTAACGCGGCTATTGTAGGGGCCACAACTGAGGTGGCGACCCTTAAGCAAGCGTTGTCCAAGGCCGAAAAGAGGGCGGCCACGGAGCGCACCGAGCGGGAGAAGCATGAGACGCAGGTTGGCGAGGTGCGGCAAGAGCTCCAGACTCTCATGAAAAAACATGAGAGTTTGGAGCTTGACTCGAAGTCGCGAGAGTCTGAGCTCGCGGCGGCCATTGAAGATGCCAAGTCTGCCAAGGCCGAAGCCCAGAAGGCCCTCCAGGAGGTTGAGGCAATAAAAAAGATAGCGGCGGGTAAGGCATTCTTTATGCAAAGCAAGCACGTAAAAGTGAATTACTTGTCACTTACCCGAATCCGGAGCTCTGCAGGAGCATTCGCAGACTTGCCCCGTAGCGTGTCGGATGCCGCCTCCTTCTACCGAGCCGAGGAGGGAAGCTCGACGGAGAAGGTGTTCTGGTCTCAGTATGCTGAGGCCGAACACCCGGTGCCCTTAAGTGACCAGCTGAAACAGCTGGTCGAGCTCCATAAGGTGGCCGAACAGGCCATGAAGGGCCTCATAGTCCGGCTGTGGCCTGGAGAGGCCATGCCTGGGAGCTACTTCGGGCTGGTGAGGCGGCTGGTGGAGGCTTGTCCAAGGCTCAAAGTCATCAAGTGCTCCGTATGCATCGAGGGTGCCCGTAGGGTGCTTGCCCATGCGAAGGTGCACTGGGGCAAGCTGGATGCTGAGAAGCTTGTGAAGGACGGGCCACCGCTGAGCAAGGAACATCACAAGCCCAAGATGTATTATGAGGGCGTTCTGAAGGGTGCCCGCCTTGTGGCGGATGAATGTTCCATGAATGTAATTTTTCAGTGAACTCGCTCGTTTTGTCCTGTGCGCTGAAAACTTGTTCATGTGCGCCAAGCAATGCTTTTTGAATTTAAAATATTACCTTCTGTGCGGCCGTTTATCAAATTTGAGAGATGGCGAGTCGTCGGCTTCTGCCCCCATGGCACGAGTGCTGGGGTGTTCGGGATAAACATGAGCGCTCTTTTTCCCATTCTTGGGTCCTTCGAGGGAGGCGCTCAACACAACGAACAAGGCAATCAGACTATAATGCTTGAACACTCTCACTTAGCCATAGAATTCTATAATTTTAAACTTCGGCGAAGCCCCTAGTGTTCGGAAGACCGAGTTCGGGGCGCTATCCACGCCTAGGCCGGACAAAGCCGACTCCTCGCTCTAAGCAGCATAAGTCTTTAGGGACTCAAAAACCTCTCGAATAGCGACCAGCTCTCGCCTCATCATGACGGTCAGTTTTAGCTTTCTCTACTGAGGTGCTTAGCCCAGCTCTACTGGGGCACAATCGCAGTAGTTCTCCTACTGCTACCTTAGCCGATATGACGGAACGTAAGGTACCAAAACATAGGAGCCGAGCAAACCCAACTATTAACCCAAGACATGATTCGGAGCCGATGCATATAATGCTATAAGTTCGGGGTGCCGCACTTGTGAAACTGTTCGGACTTCTCACACCATGTTGTGGGGTACTTAAGCCCCTGGCATATTGGCCGTACCAAAGTGTACGGGTGCAACATGTCATTAATGAACATATATTCGTAAAAAAGAGGTAATGCAATAATAGACGGAAGCTATGCATTGTTTATTTAAAAAAGCGGTGATCAAAGCAGAATGATACAAATAGTGCGATAAGCAGAAGATGGGACTATCAAATATGTCCTTTCCAGGGGCGAGCTGCGGAATGTTATGCGAAACAGGTATACTGCTCGTTATAGAGACCACCTTAGAGTTCCGTAGTGCGGCGTAGCTTTCTGCTTCCCTGGTTGTATCGTTTGTGCGGCAATTGTACTACCGGACAAGCCTTCCAAAGAATGTAGTCCTAAAAATAAGAGAAAATTTAAGAAATCGGCAACCCCTAGTGCGGTTTAAGCCGCGTTTCGGGCGTGCCGTGATGGTGCCCCTCCCCCTGGAGCATAGTTATGTACGCGCAACACTGGTTTCGCAAGTTCGCGAGGGCTGGGGTTGGGGCCGCATTGCTACGCTTGCTCGGAACGTGCCAGGCGGTCTTGTTGTAGGTTACTCTGGGCGCGCTTGACGGTGTCCGTACGTTTAATGGCCGGACTGGAGAATTGCCTTGAGAGGCTGCTTTGTACTTCCGCTGCGATAGCCGCCGTATGCTCCTCCGTTCGGAGAGAGCGTTCGGTGTTTCCATTGACTGTGATAACGCCTCGAGGGCCTGGCATCTTGAGCTTGAGGTATGCATAGTGAGGCATCGCATTGAACTTCGCAAATGCGGTTCGCCCGAGCAGTGCGTGATAGCCACTGCGGAACGGGACTATGTCGAAGATTAACTCCTCGCTTCGGAAATTATCCGGATATTCGAAGACCACTTCAAGTGTAACTAAGCCTGTAAAATTGGCTTCTACACCTGGTATGACGCCTTTAAAGGTCGTTCTGGTGGGTTTAATCCTCGAGGGATCGATGCCCATTTTCCGCACTGTATCTTGATAAAGCAGGTTTAGGCTGCTGCTGCCGTCCATAAGGACTCTAGTAAGGTGAAATCCGTCAATAATTGGGTCTAGAACCAATGCGGTGAATCCGCCATGACGGATGCTAGTGGGGTGGTCCCTTTGATCAAAAGTGATCAGGCAGGAAGACCATGGGTTGAACTTTGGAGCGACTGGCTCCATCGCGTATACGTCCCTTAGCACACGCTTCCGCTCCCTCTTGGGGAGCGTGGGTTGCATATATCATGTTCACCGTCTGCACTTGTGGGGGAAAACCTTTCTATCCATTGTTGTTCGGCGGCCGGGGCTCCTCCTCGTCATCGCTATGTAGCCCCTTGTCTCTGCTTTCGGCATTTAACTTGCCTGCCTGCTTGAACACCCAACAATCCCTGTTGGTGTGATTGGCTGGTTTTTCGGGGGTGCCATGTATCTGGCATGGGCGGTCGAGTATTCAGTCCAAACTGGATGGGCCCGGAGTGTTTCTTTTCAATGGCTTTTTCCGCTGGCCGGGTTTAGATCCTTTGAATCCGGAATTAACTGTCGTATCCTTAGTATTGCCGCCGTTAATGCGGCGCTTTTGCTTGTTGCGACGCGACCTGCCACTGCTGTCCTGGGTATCCGAATTACCAGGGCTCTTGGTCATGTTATTGCTGCAAGCTAGCCAGCTGTCTTCTCCCGCGCAAAAGCGGGTCATAAGTGGCGTGAGGGCTGCCATAGATTTCGGCTTTTCCTATCCTAGGTGCCGTGAAAGCCACTCGTCGCGGATGTTATGCTTGAAGGATGCTAGGGCCTCTGCGTCCGGACAGTCGACGATTTGATTTTTCTTGGTTAGGAACCGTGTCTAGAATTGTCTGGCCGATTCCTCTGGCTGCTGAATTATGTGGCTTAGGTCATCAGCGTCTGGTGGTCGCACATAAGTGCCCTGGAAATTGTCGAGGAATGCGGCTTCCAGGTCCTCCCAACAACCAATTGATTCTGCTGGCAAGCTGTTGAGCCAATGCCGAGCTGGTCCTTTAAGCTTGAGTGGGAGGTATTTGATGGCGTGTAGGTCATCACCGCGGGCCATGTGGATATGAAGGAGATAGTCCTCGATCCACACCACAGGATCTGTTGTGCCATCATATGATTTTATGTTCACGGGTTTGAAACCCTCAGGGATTTGATGATCCATTACTTCATCTGTGAAGCATAGTGGGTGTGCGGCGCCTCTGTATTGGGCTACATCACGACACAGCTCAAACGAGCTTTATCTACTGTGTTCGGCCCGGCCGGATTTACTGTATCCGGTGTGACGAGTATCGTCTCGTGCCGTGGGGTGCCCATGTGATTCGTAGATCGATCTTGTTTGCCTTGCCTTATCCTCCAATATATCTCGCGGGTCTGGCGCATTTTCCCATGCCTTGGTAGTTTTTGAGCGGCGCCGGGGTGCGGCTTGAGTGGAGGGCCGAGAGGCCTCTCTGTCGCAGCCACGGGGTGGCCGATCGGCCGCATCATGCGCTAGTGATGTAGGTTTAGGTGCTTCTTCCTCTAATTGGGGTAGCAACCTGCGCTTTGGGTAGCTCTTGGAGGGGCATTCGAGTTCATACTCTTCGGCCGCAAGGACTTTAGTCCATCTGTCGGCTAGCAAATCTTGATCAGCTCTAAGTTGTTGCTATTTTTTCTTGAGGCTGCTCGCCGTGGCCATAAGCCTGCGTTTGAAACGCTCTTGTTCGACGAGATCCTCCGGCACAACACATTCGTCGTTGTCAAGGCTTGCCTCATCTTCGGAGGGAGGCATATAATTATCGTCATCGACCTCTCTGTCTGCCGCTCTCTCATGAGGGCTGGCTTCTCTATCCTCCTGTGCTGAATCTTGCTGGAGGTGGTTGTCTTCGGCACTGTCCGGGGTGTTATTATCCCCCGTGCCGGAATCACCGTTTTTTTTGGCGGGATTTAGAGCGGCGCCGCTAAGGCCGGCGCTTAGGCTGCTTCTTGGAGGGGTCATCCTCCGCTGTTCCATCGCCATTGCCTTCTTTTGGGGTGTCCACCATGTATATATCATACGACGAGGTGGCTTTCCAATGCCCTATAGGCGCTGGTTCTTGATCGTCTCCTGCATCGGCGTCCATACCATCAATGTCTTCGGAGTCGAAGTCGAGCATGTTGGTTAAATCATCGACAGTGGCTACGAAGTGGGTGGTGGGTGGGCTTTGAATTTCTTCATCATCCACATCCCAACCTTGCCGACCATAGTCCGGCCAGGGCTCTCCAGACAAAGAGAGAGACTTTAGTGAATTCAGAATATCGCCGAAGGGCGAGTGCTGAAAGATGTCCGCGGCAGTGAACTCCATGATCGGCGCCCAATCGGGTTCGAACGGTCGGGGCGCAGAGGGCTCGGAGTCCGGAGAGGAGTCCGGCTCCTTGGAGTCACGGGCTTCGCAGAGAATAGGGCTGGCATTCAGCTCGATCGCCGTAGAGATTGCAGCCCCCGAGGCGGTGTCTAACCACCCATCCTCGGTTGGTGTGATTGGCTCCGAGCTAGGGGTCGGAGCCGACACGGGTGCGGCCTCCGGGGCACTGTTCGGCGGCAGAGCTAAATCATGCCCATCGTGACAGTGCGGCGCGCTCGGCTGTGGCTCGAATCCGTCGAAGATCAAGTCTCCGCGGATGTCGGCCGTGTAGTTCAAACTTCCAAATCTGACATGATGGCTAGGAGCGTAGCTTTCGATCTACTCTAGATGACCAAGCGAATTGGCCCACAGTGCAAAGCCGCCGAATACGAAGATCTGTCCAGGGAGAAAAGTCTCACCCTGGATTGCATCGCTGTTGATGATCGGAGAAGCCATCGGGCCTAAAAGTGACGACACAAAGGAACTCTCAGTGAAAGCACCAATGTCGGTGTCAAAACCGGCGGATCTCGGGTAGGGGATCCCGAACTGTGCGTCTATGTCGGATGGTAACAGGAGGCAGGGGACACGATGTTTTACCCAGGTTCGGGCCCTCTTGATGGAGGTAAAACCCTATGTCCTGCTTGATTAATATTGATGATATGGGTAGTACAAGAGTAGATCTACCACGAGATCAGAGAGGCTAAACCCTAAAAGCTAGCCTATGGTATGATTGTTCTTCGTCCTATGGACTAAAACTCTCCGGTTTATATAGACACAGGAGAGGGCTAGGGTTTACACAGAGTCGGTTACAATGGTAGGAGATCTACATATCCATATCACCAAGCTTGCCTTCCACGCCAAGGAAAGTCCCTTCCGGACATGGGACGAAGTCTTCAATCTTGTATCTTCATAGTCCAGGAGTCCGGCCGAAGGTATAGTCCGGCCATCCGGACACCCCCTAATCCAGGACTCCCTCAGTCTCCCCTATAAATACAGCCCTTGGGGCATCGTTTTAGACTTGTGGTTTGTTTAGATTAAAGCTTGCCATAGTGCAACACGTGTACTTCGTTTGTGTCTAACGACAAGGCCGTGACGTTTTAGAACCCCACCTTAATCAATAAAGATCTCATCTTGAATTTACAATATGTAGATTGCAATCTCAGTTTCTTACTTGTTTTTCTTTTGCTTGCAGGAAACAGACCCTCACGGTCAGGTTGATCATGCTCTCACGTGGCCAATAACCTCTCGGAGTTGGTTTAGCAATTCCTAAGGCGCGACGTCTTCGCACGTTCGTAGTAGGGTCATCAAAGTTGGCTTCCACCAAAAGCGTTAGTTACCATCTCATCGAAATACGGCACACCTTCTCCCCCGTCAATCTATCAATATATTAATATACTACTTAAAAAGAACGTAAGGTTCCCATTTCACCTCTCCTTTGTCCAACCTCTCTAAGCCCATTTTACATTATACCTTCCTTTCTCCTACTTTTTTTTCTGATTTTCCCCAAAATAATAATATTCTTTGGTAAGTTAATAAATTCTTACCAAATAAGTGCTTCATAATAAGAGTGACATTTTCCTCCATCTCTCTTTTTAAGTAGTAGAAATATATTTTTCTTTGATAAGTCAATAAATTCTTGCCAAATAAGTGCTTAACTATAAGATGATGAATAAATCTTGGCAATTGCATAGAAAAAATTGCTAAGATTTTAGCACACCAATGTAATAATAGACATGCAAACATGAGCTAATCTACTAGAATGCCTATACTCCTGTTGTAACGCACGACGATTATATAGTCAAAGAAAATAAAAAGCAAGGTAGTCACAATCCCGTGAAAGAAAAACAAGGGAGTGACGATGGGCCATTAGGGCGGAACATGTGGCTGCATGAAAGAATATGGGAAGCAAGAATGGAGAATGGGCTCGGCCCAAGGAGAGGAAGGAGTGATGAAGCATGTCCTAAAAAATGTTTATGCTTCTGCTCCCAAATCCACCGCACCATCCCGAAGTCCCTCGCCGCTAAAACCCCTTCCCTCCCCCTCCTACCGAAGCGCGCCTGCCATCTCGAAGCAGAGGAGCTCGCGCGGTTCTCTCCTGATCTTCCTCCTCTGATCCCTTCTGCCGCTGCTGGTGTGGCGTGGCTCGACGCGATTCATTTTGTTGGTAAGGAAGCCCTAGCTTTGCTCGGACTGCTCTTCATTTTTTTTTCTTCTCCGTTTTCCTCTTGTCTACGAGTAATCGAATCCAGCCAGATCCCTTTATTCGAGATTTGTCTCAGTTAACCCCGTTCCATCCCATTGATAGGATGGACAATGAAGGCGTGGCGGGCGCATCCGCCCACCCATGTATTTTGGTCTCAATTCCGCGGAACAACGACTATATACTACTTAAAAAGAACGCAAGGTTCCCGTTTCATGTCTCCTTCATCCAACCTCTCTTAGCCCATTTGACATTATCCCTTCCTGTTCTCCTGTTTTTTCTCCCATTTCTGATTTTTCTCAAAAATAATAGTATTCTTTGGTAAGTTAATAAATTCTTAGCAAATAAGTGCTTCATAATAAGACGGCATTTCCCTCCATCTCTCTTTTCAAGTAGTAGAAAAATTATTTTTCTTTGATAAGTCAATAAATTCTTGTCAAATAAGTGCTTAACTATAAGATGATGAATAATTCTTGGCAATTGCATAGAAAAATTTCCTAAGATTTTAGTGCACCAATGTAATAATGGACATGCAATCATGAGCTAATCTACTAGGGACCCTAAGCACCCCTGCGGTGGCTAGGGCAAGGAGGACCTGACGGTGCCCGCAGATCTCATCGGCGGGGTGCAAGGAAAATCCCGGCGACTATGGCGACATCAAACGCGGGCAATGACCAGCGAGAAAAGGGCGCTCTCTCACCACGATCGGCGAGGGCGTAGATGGAAGAGGCGCTCGGGAAGCTTGATATATCTGAGGAGGAGGCAACACCCCTTGTGATCGACGACATAGATGATGGTGCACCACAGAGGTGGCTGCTGGCGGGCAATGTTTTGCACCAAAATCTCTTTCACATCCAGACAATTTCCAGTGCCCTCCATCCAGCTTGGGGTAACCTTAGGGGCCTGTGCAGAGTTTGAATCCAAACGCGATCGCGATCGCGTGTGGGATGGGGCACCCTGGCATATCAATAAACATGCAATAATTCTTGTGGATTTTGAGGCACATATGCAGCCGTCGGAGCTCAAATTTGATAAGCTGCCAGTTTGGGCTAGGGTGGTTAATCTACCCTACAACCTAAAGAACGAAGCACGAGGCCTGGCCATCGCGAAGTAGATTGACAAACAGGCTGCTGTCGTTCAGATCAGTCCTATGGGGAGATTCCTGTAGGCAAGAGTCACCATTGACATGCACAATCCCTTAAGCAGATGGATCCTAATTGAATCAGCAAAGAGAAACAAGATAGATTGCTATAACATTGAGTATGAGAATATACCTCACTTCTGTTTCTCCTGTGGCCATCTTGGACATTCAGATTTGTTTTGTCCTACGCCAGGGACCCGTGATGAGAAGAGTGAATTACCTTTCAACTCTAGTCCCAGGGCGCCAGAGGATCGAAAGAAGGCAAATTCTGGTGACTTCTCATCAAGGGAGAAAACTGAACTGAAGCAAAGCACTAGGGAATCTCGCTCATGGAACACCAAGCAGGAGGAGGGAACAGAAGTTAATTCCCCTGTCAAAGTGAATTTGCAGAACAAGCGGAAGGGAGGACCCCAGAATACACAGGTCTACCGTAAGGTGGCTTCTCAACCACTGGCAATTACGGTACATGGGGAGAACAATCCTGAGCTTAAGGCAATACGGGGTCAAACTATAGTTACAGAGCAGGAAACAGGTAATCTTGGTGATACCTTCGCTGAAAGGGAGCCCAAGAAAAAGAGACCAACCCCGCCTACATCTGAATCTTCGGCAGCGGCTGCGAGCCAGCCCTGCCCGAGTCAATGAATCTTATGAGCTGGAACTGCTGAGGGCTTGGGAACCCTTGGTCAGTTCGTGAGCTTCGCAAGTTAGTAAAGCAAGAAGGGCCCGCCCTGCTATTTTTCATGGAGAGAAAGATCAGGGGTAAGTGAGTGGAGGATATGAAAACCTCTTTAGGTTTTTCTGGTTGTTTCGCCGTCGATAGTGACGGGCTTAGTGGAGGGATTGGATTGTTTTGGTCGAATGATGTTACTGTTACTCTATAGAACTACAGTTCTTCTCACATCGATGTAACCGTGAGACATGATAATAAAACATGGTGTTTCACTGGTTTTTATGGGGAGCCACGAGTGGAGAACATACACCATAGTTGGTGTTTTATGCAAACCCTATTTACTGTTCCATCATATGTCCATTTTGCATCATGTTTTTATATTGATATTTATTGCATTATGGGTTGTTATTACACATTATGTCACAATACTTATGCCTATTCTCTCTTATTTTATAAGGTTTACACGAAGAGGGAGAATGCCGGCAGCTGGAAAAGGAGCAAATATTAGAGACCTATTTTGCACAACTCCAAAAGTCCTGAAACTTCACAAAAGTCAGTTTTAGAATATATAAAAATATTGGGCGAACGAAGCACCAGAGGGGGGTCACCCACCATCCACGAGGGTGGGGGCGCGCCCCCTGCCTCATGGGCCCCCTGGCAGGCCTCCGATGCCCATCTTTGGCTATATGAAGTCTTTCGCCCTGGAAAAAATCATAAGCAAGATCTCAGGATGAAACTCCGTCGCCACAAGGCGAAACCTTGGCGGAACCAATCTAGGGCTCCGGCGGAGCTGTTCTGCCGGGGAAACATCCCTCCGGGAGGGGGAAGTCATCACCATCGTCTTCACCATCGATCTTCTCATCGGGAGGGGGTCAATCTCCATCAACATCTTCACCAGCACCATCTCATCTCAAACCCTAGTTCATCTCTTGTATCCAATCTTTGTCCCAAAACCTCAGATTGGTACCTATGGGTTGCTAGTAGCGTTGATTACTCCTTGTAGTTGATGCTAGTTGGTTTACTTGGTGGAAGGTCATATGTTCAGATCCTTTATGCATAGCAATACCCCTCTGATTATGAACATGAATATGGTTTGTGAGTAGTTACATTTGTTCCTGGGGACATGGGAGAACTCTTGCTATAAGTAGTCATGTGAATTTGGTATTCGTTCAATATTTTGATGAGATGTATGTTGTCTTTCCTCTAGTGGTGTCATGTGAATGTCGACTACATGACACTTCACCATTGTTTGGGCGTAGCGGAAGGCATTGGGAAGTAATAAGTAGATGATGGGTTGCTAGAGTGATAGAAGCTTAAACCCTAGTTTATGTGTTGCTTCATACGGGGCTGATTTGGATCCATATGTTTCATGCTATGGTTAGGTTTACCTTAATACTTATTTTGTAGTTGCGGATGTTTGCAAGAGGGGATGCTTGTCCAATAAAGGGTAGTACCCAAGCACCGGTCCACCCACATGTCAAATTATCAAAGTACCGAATGCGAATCATATGAGCGTGATGAAAACTAGCTTGATGATAATTCTCATGTGTCCTCGGGAGCGTTTTCCTTTATATAAGAGTTTGTCCATGCTTTTCCTTTGCTACAAAAAGGATTGGGCCATCTTGCTGCACCTTATTTACTTTTATTACTTGTTACCCACTACAAATTACCTTATCACAAAACTATCTGTTACCTATAATTTCAGTGCTTGCAGAGAATACCTTACTGAAAACTGCTTATCATTTCCTTCTGCTCCTCGTTGGGTTCGACACTCTTACTTATTGAAAGGAATAGATAGATCCCCTATACTTGTGGGTCATCAAGACTCTTTTCTGGCGCCGTTGCCAGGGAGTGAAGCGCCTTTGGTAGGTGGAATTTGGTAAGGAAAAATTTATATAGTGTGCTGAAATATACTATCACTTGTTACTATGGAAAGTAATCCTTTGAGGGGCTTGTTTGGGGTATCTTCAGCCCGACCAGTAGAGCAAAGAGTTTCTCCTCAACCTACTGAACCTACTAAAAATGTTTACATTTAAATTCCTTCGGGTATGATAGAGAAACTGCTAGCTAATCCTTTTACAAGAGATGGAACATTGCATCCCGATTTGCACCTAATGTATGTGGATGAAGTTTGTGGATTATTTAAGCTTGCAGGTATGCCCGAGGATGTTATCAAGAAGAAGGTCTTCCCTTTATCTTTGAAGGTAAAGGCATTGACATGGTTTAGGCTATGTGATGATATTGGATCATGGAACTACAACCAATTGAAATTGGAATTTCATTAGAAGTTTTATCCTATGCACCTGGTTCATCGTGATCGTAATTATATATATATATAATTTTTGGCCTCGCGAAGGAGAAAGCATCGCTCAAGCTTGGGGGAGGCTTAAGTCAATGTTATATTCATGCCCCAATCAGGAGCTCTCAAGAGAAATTATTATTCAAAAATTTTATGCTCGACTTTCTCTCAATAATCGCTCCATGCTCGATACTTCTTGTACTAGTTCTTTTATGATGTAGACTATTGAATTCAAATGGGATTTATTGGAAAGAATTAAATGCAACTTTGAAGATTGGGAACTCGACGAAGGTAAGGAGTTAGGTATAACACCTAAGTTTGATTGTGTTAAATCTTTTATGGATATCGATGCTTTCCGTGAATTTAGCACTAAATATGGACTTGACTCTGAGATAGTAGCTTCTTTTTGTGAATCCTTTGCTACTCATGTTGATCTCCCTAAGGAGAAGTGGATTAAATATCATCCTCCCATTGAAGTAAAAGTAGTTGAACCTATTAAAGTTGAAGAAAAGACTATCACTTATAATGTTGATCCTATTGTTCCTACCGCTTATATTGAGAAACCACCTTTCCCTATTAGAATAAAGGATCATGCTAAAGCTTCAACTGTGGTCAACAAAAGTTATATTAGAACACGTACACCCTCTAAGCAAATTAAAGTTGAACCTAGTATTGCTATGGTTAAGGATCTCTTGTCCGATAATATTGATGGGCATGTTATTTACTTTTGTGATGAAGCTGCTAGAATTGCTAGACCCGATACTAAAAATAAACATAGACCTGTTGTAGGCATGCTTGTTATTTCTGTTAAAATAGGAGATCATTGCTATCATGGCTTATGCGATATGGGTGCTAGTGCGAGTGCAATACCTCATTCTTTATATGAAGAAATTATGCATGATATTGCACCTGTTGAAATAGAAGGTATTGATGTTACAATTAAGCTTGCCAATAGAGATACTATTTCACCGATTGGGATTGTCAGAGATGTTGAAGTCTTGTGTGGGAAAGTTAAATATCCTGCTGATTTTCTTGTTCTTGGTTCCCCACAAGATGACTTTTGTCCCATTATATTTGGTAGACCCTTCTTGAATACTGTTAATGCTAAGATAGACTGCAAAAAGGATATTGTTTCTGTTGGTTTAGGGGATATGTCCCATGATTTTAATTTTGCTAAATTTCGTAGACAGCCCCATGATAAAGAATTGCCTAGTAAATATGAAATTATTGGTCTTGCTTCTATTGCCGTGCCTCTCAATGATCATTTAGAACAATATTTGCTAGACCATGAAATGGATATGTTTATGAATGAAAGAAGGGAAATAGATGAAGTATTCTTTAAATAGGGACCCATTTTGAAACACAATTTGCCTATCAAAATTCTAGGGTATCCTCCTCCACCCAAGGGTGATCCCGTGTTTGAGCTTAAACCATTACCTGATAATCTTAAATATGCTTATCTTGATGAAAAGGAGATATATCTTGTTATTATTAGTGCTAACCTTTCAGAGCAGGAAGAAGAGAAATTATTGAAAACTCTAAAGAAGCACCATGTTGCCATTGGATATACTCTTTATGATCT
Source organism: Triticum aestivum (assembly GCF_018294505.1). Classification (NCBI taxonomy): domain Eukaryota; kingdom Viridiplantae; phylum Streptophyta; class Magnoliopsida; order Poales; family Poaceae; genus Triticum; species Triticum aestivum. The sequence goes on along the minus strand of NC_057794.1, from coordinate 227,488,000 downwards.
CAATGGCATTAGTCCCACTCTATGCCAGCACAAATTTTTTTTTGGAGAAAGACGCTAAACCGGTTGTTGATCACCAATGATGGTTAAATCCTAAGATGAAAGAAGTGGTAAGAAAAGAAATACTAAAGCTTCTGGAGGCAGGTATAATTTATCCTGTTGCTGATAGTCAGTGGGTAAGTCATGTCCATTGTGTCCCTAAGAAGGGAGGTATTACTGTTGTTCCTAGTGATAAAGATGAATTGATCCCACAACAAATTGTTACTTGTATAGAATGGTAATTGATTTCCGCAAACTAAATAAAGCTACTAAAAAGGATCATTACTCTTTACCTTTTATTGATCAAATGCTAGAAAGATTATCTAAGCATACACATTTTTTCTTTCTAGATGCTTATTCTGGTTTCTCTCAAATACCTGTATTAAAAGAGGATCAAGAAAAGACCACTTTTACTTGCCCTTTCGGTACCTTTGCATATAGACGCATGCCTTTTGGTTTACGTAATGCACCTGCTACCTTTCAAAGATGTATGACTGCTATATTCTCTGACTTCTGTGAAAAGATTGTTGAGGTTTTCATGGATGATTTTTCTGTTTATGGAACTTCTTTTGATGATTGCTTAAGCAACCTTGATCGAGTTTTGCAGAGATGTGAAGAAACTAATCTTGTCTTGAATTGGGAGAAGTGCCACATTATGGTTAATGAAGGCGTTGTCTTGGGGTATAAAATTTCTGAAAGAGGTATTGAAGTTGATAAAGCTAAAGTTGATGCTATTGAAAATATGTCGTGTCCTAAGGACATTAAAGGTATAAGAAGTTTCCTTGGTCATGTCGGTTTTTATAGGAGGTTCATTAAAGACTTCTCAAAAATTTCCAGGCCCCTGACTAATCTCTTACAAAAAGATGTTCCTTTTGTCTTTGATGATGATTGTGTAGAAGCATTTGAAATACTTAAGAAAGCCTTGGTTTCTGCACCTATTGTTCAGCCACCTGATTGGAATTTACCCTTTGAAATTATGTGTGATGCTAGTGATTATGTTGTAGGTGTTGTTTTAGAACAAAGAGTTGATAAGAAATTAAATGTTATCCAATATGCTAGTAAAACTCTAGACAGCGCCCAAAGAAATTATGCTACTACTGAAAAAGATTTTTTAGCAGTTGTATTTGCTTGTGATAAGTTCAAACCTTATATTGTTGATTCTAAAGTAACTATTCACACTGATCGTGCTGCTATTAAATACCTTATGGAAAAGAAGGATGCTAAACCTAGACTTATTAGATGGGTTCTCCTATTACAAGAATTTGATTTGCATATTATTGATAGAAAAGGAGCTGAGAACCCCGTTGCAGACAACTTGTCTAGGTTAGAGAATATTCTTGATGACCCACTACCTATTGATGATAGCTTTACTGATGAACAATTAGTTGTCATAAATGCTTCCCATACTGCTCCATGGTATGCTGATTATGCCAATTACATTGTTGCTAAATTTATACGACCTAGTTTCACATACCAGCAAAAGAAAAAGTTTTTCTATGATTTAAGACATTACTTCTGGGATGACCCACACCTTTATAAAGGAGTAGATGGTGTTATTAGACGTTGTGTACCTAAGCATGAACATGAGATCCTACACAAGTGTTAGTCTAAGGCTTATGGAGGACACCATGTTGGAGATATAACTGCACATAAGGTATTGCAATCCGGTTTTTATTGGCCTACTCTCTTCAAGGATGCCCATAAGTTTGTCTTGTCTTGTGATGAATGTCAAAGAATTGGTAATATTAGTCGACGTCAAGAAATACCTATGAATTATTCACTTGTTATTGAACCATTTGATGTTTGGGGCTTTGATTATATGGGACCGTTTCCTTCCTCTAATGGGTATACACATATTTTAGTTGTTGTTGATTACGTTACTACGTGGGTAGAAGCTATTCCAACTAGTAGTACTGATCATAACACCTCTATTAAGATGCTTAAAGAAGTCATTTTTCTGAGGTTTGGAGTCCCTAGATACTTAATGACTGATGGTGCTTCGCACTTTATTCATGGTGCCTTTCGTAAAATGCTTGCTAAGTATGATGTTAATCATAGAATTGCATCTCCATGTCATCCACAGTCTAGTGATCAAGTAGAACTGAGTAATAGAGAGCTTAAATTAATTTTGCAAAAGACTGTTCATAGATCTGGAAAGAATTGGTCCAAGAAACTTGATGATGCATTATGGGCCTATAGAACTGCATACAAAAATCCTATGGGTATGTCTCCATATAAAATGGTCTATGGAAAAGCATGTCACTTACCTCTAGAACTAGAACATAAGGCATATTGGGCCATTAAAGAGCTCAACTATGACTTCAAACTTGTCGTTGAGAAGAAACTATTTGACATTAGCTCACTTGATGAATGGAGAACCCAGGCCTATGAGAATGCCAAATCATTTAAAGAAAAAGTTAAAAGATGGCATGGAAAAAGGATACAAAAACATGAGTTTAATGTAGGTGATTATGTATTGTTATACAACTCTCGTTTAAGATTTTTTGCAGGAAAACTCCTCTCTAAATGGGAAGGTCCTTACGTTATCAAGGAGGTCTATCGTTCCGGTGCCATAAAAATCAAAAACTTCGAAGGCACAAATCCAAGGGTGGTGAACGGTCAAAGAATCAAACATTATATCTCAGGTAATCCTATAAATGTTGAAACTAATGTTATTGAAACCGTAACCTCGGAGGAATATATAAGGGACACCTTCCAGAATGTTTCAGCCTCCGAAAAGGAAGAGGTATGTGGTACGGTAAGTAAACCGACTCCAAAACAGTTCTAATATCAATTTTCCTCCGTTTTGGAATATTTAAGAAAATAGAAAAATTAGAAGCAGTCCGGAAAGGACACGAGGGTGAAGGGCGCGCCCTACCCACCTAGGCATGCCCCCCTACCTCGTGGGCACCTCGTGTGCCCTCCAGACTCCGTTTTCTTGCACAATACTTCTTTTGGTCGGTAAAATTTTATTATATAATCTCCCGAAGTTTTTGACCACTGTAACACGCAAATATCTCGTGTCTTTGTTTCAAGCTGTTTTTCGGATAGATCTAGATCACCATGACGTCTTCAAGCGCCCCCAAGGACAAGTTTCTCGAGAGGGTCATCAACCCCTACCTCGCGGAGGTGCTGCAACACCCTTCAACCATTGAGTTGCGTGAGGGGGTGCTGCACATCCGCGATGTTGAGGGACCAAGGAGAGCCGGAAGCGTGGAGACAAGACTTGAAGCAATGGAGCTACAAGTTTTCAAGTGCCAGGGGATGGTGGAATGATGACTCGATGCCAACCAAATGATGATCGCGGAGTTCCCCAACAAACAGAAGCTGGATGCCAAGGACATTGGGGAGACCATCTTCAAGCTTCACGAGAAAATCGAGCACCTCCAAGCCCAGATCTATGACCTGCAAAACCAAAACTATGAGTATGAATATAGATTCAAGAGGATGAGTTTGGCTGCAGATTCGAGGATCCCGGAGACTCGATCATCTTTCTATGATGGTGAGCTTATGCCTTGGAAGATGGACGATAAGCCTACATCATCAACAACTCCATCATCACTGCCACCAAAGGAGAATTGAGTATCGGGTATGGGCACTCCCCTCGGCAACTGCCAAGCTTGGGGGAGGTGCCCCGGTATCGTATCACCATCACACCTTTCTATCTTTACTATTTTTCTTAGTTCGATCCTTTTGGCAATATCTTGATCTAGTGGAATAAAGTTTTAGTATGATCTAGTTTTGAGTTTTGCTTTATGATCCTTCTATGTAATCGAGTCTATGATCTATATATAATAAAGATTTGTTTTGAGTCAAGGGCTTGGTTATCTTGCTATGATCTTGAGGGAATAAAAGTAAGAATAAAAAGAACTAAAGAGATCATATTGATCTTATGGAGAGTAATGACTTCACATATAAAGAGTATGATGAATAAAAGTTGTTGAGAATTGACAAACATAGTTTTGGTCATCGTTGCAATTAATAGGAAGTAATAAAGAAAGAGAGGTTTTCACATATAAATATACTATCTTGGACATCTTTTATGATTGTGAACACTCATTAAAATATGACATGAGGACTTTGAGCAAATCATCAAGTGAGGAAAAACCAAAAACCCAAAACCCAAACACCTACAAACCCCAAGTGATTGAGCATCACTGAAGAGATTGATCCTGAGTGGATCCGACGCTTGTTACCTTTGAAGACTGTGCTTCTTCCAGACGGTTAGGCGTCATGGTCTAGAGCATCCAAGAGGAATAGTGGATCACCGAGTGACCAAGTTTGTGAAGGTTTGGAAGTCGCCTGAAGACTTACCATGAGTGATTGGACGAGGTCTGTGTGACCTTAGTTCAAGGAGAATACGATGAGGACTGCGTGTCTTGGACTAAGTGTCCTTGACTGGGTGTCTGGGACTGTGTGTCCTCAAGTTTAAATACTCACCTGCTCCAACTAGACATACAACCGAGACAGCAGTTGGAACTGGTCTACCAAATCATTGTCTTCACCGAGCTTACTAGTTTTATTTCCTCAACTCTTTCATTTCCTCATAACTGTGTTGTATGATTGTTCATATCTGTGTTTGAAGACTTTGACTGAAGACTTTCTCAATTTCCTCAGTTCAATTTCTTCAGTCTGTTTGTCTTCATCCTGAGTTATCATGTGATTACGCTTCCTGTACTCTGTGCTTGTCTTCATTTCATCATGATGACTATGCTTGTATTCTGTTGTGTTTACTTTTGAGTACTTATTCCGCTGCTAGTAGTTCTTCACTAAGGAATTTCCTCACCAGCAAATTCCTCACTGAAGAATTTCATAAAAATCGCCTATTCACCCCCCTCTAGTCGATATAACGCACTTTCAATTGGTATCAGAGCAAGGTACTCCCTTGTTCTGTGTGATTTTGGTTTAACCGCCTGGAGTTTTAGTTATGTCGACCGCAGGTATGACGAAGGTGACATGCCCCATCTTTGACGGTCACGAGTATCCCAAGTGGAAGGCCATGATGAAGAAACGCCTCATGGCGATGAACAGCGAGTTGTGGACCGTCACTGAGATTGGCCTGACTGATCTGTGCAAGATGGCGGATGCTGATGACATTCGCAAGTATACTCTTCTCAACCTCACGGCGAAGGATGTCATCTGCTCCAGCCTGTCACAAAATCAGTTCAGGAATATCATGCATCTCGATCATGCGAAGCTCATCTGGGACCGTCTCTTTGAGGTCTATGAAGGTCATCGAACTTGTCATGATCCTTGGTTTGAGGACTTCAAGGAATCTCTCAAAACGATGACATTCGAACCAGAATCGTCATCTTCTGCATCATGCCTTATGGCAAAAGATGCTGAGGTAACTGAATGCTACATACCCGAGTCCAGTGATGATGAATCTGGTGATGAATTTGGACCCAGCTATGTTAAACTTGCTTCCCTTGCTACTAAACAACAAAGAGCCTTGGAAAAAGCTCACTATATGCTAAGCAAGAGCGATGATATGTTGGGTGAGGAAATGATCAGTCAAAAGCTTTGGCTGAAAGTCTTCAGAGACTTCATACTAAGTATGACACCCTTCAAGATCAACATGACACTCTCCTATCGGATCATGAGAAGCTTTCTTATGAATTTCTTCAAAGAAAGCAAGACCTTGAGAAGCTAAGAGTGAGTTATGAAGATCTTCTGAAGGAGCGCGATTCATTACTTGCTCAACAAATCAGCGCATCTCAGGAAGAATTTGTTCCTCCATGCTTGAAGTCCATTGAATGTGAATCTGCTAATTCTTCACCTGGATGTTCAAATGCTGCTAATGTTTCAAATTCTTCACATGCCTCTGCCATCACTAATTTCTCATCTGAGGACATTGCTAGTATCACTGACAATGCAGGGCTGAAGGAATTGTACACAATAGGCTTGTACAAAAGCCTCAAAGGGCATCAGGCTCTTTGTGATGTGCTTAAAAAGCAGATCCTCAACAGGAACCCTAGGAAAGAGGGTATCGCCTTTGAGAGGAAACTCAATGCTGATGGTACATATTGGAAGCCTGAGCAGTACCCCAAAACTACATGGGTTGCTACAAAGGGACCTCCAGTTGATCCATCTAACTTATCTGGATTTGCATGTGAATCTCCTCATTCTGATGATGAGTCAATTGACTCTAACTATAAGCTATTCAAAAATCAGAATGGTGAAGTATTTGCTAGATATGTTGGCACTAACTGCAGGAACGGCTCCCCTATGCAGAAAATCTGGGTTCCCAAAAGATGCCTTGAAAATCTTCAGGTGAATGTCATCATGACGCCACCTGTGAAGAATAGGAACCCCAGATCAAATTCCTCATACGGACCAAAGTCCTCATATGGATCAAAGTCCTCATATGAACATCATCATGCTAACCCGTCTGTTTCGCAGGGAAGATCTAAGGATTATGGATATGTGCATTATTCTTCAAATCATTATGTCCATAAGTCCTCGAAGAATTTCTCTGCTTACTCGTATGCTTACTCTAACCCATCTTATGTGAAACAAAATGGATTGGCTTCTATGCCATCCTTCTTGTATGGAGCTCGCAGAATGATGAACTCTTTGCCACCCCTTCAGATGTGGGTGGTGAATAAAAAGAACTAATCTCTTCTGCAGGGTCAGGTCTCCAGACGCACGTAATCGTCTGAAGAATTTGCTGGAGACCTGAGCATGCCTGATAGGACGCAGGCTAATCATGAAGAAATGAACTTTCTTTTCTCACGTCCTCGTATTGCTTTATCAGTTCTTTTACTTGATGAAATTGATCTGATGAATTGATGTCATATTCTTCACTGATGAAGTATATGAGTTTGTAAGATGCACTAATTCATCTGCAGGATGATCAACCCAAATCCACTGAGTGGGTCCTTGATAGTGGATGTACAAACCACATGACTGGTGACAAGAATCTATTGATGGATGCTCCATTATCTCCATCGCATCTGAAGCATATCATCTTTGCTGACAGAGGCAAAAGTCAGGTATTGGGTCTAGGTAAGGTTGCGATTACAAAGGATCGACACATGGACAAAGTCATGCTTGTTGAGTCCTTAGGATACAACCTTATGTCTGTCTCAATGCTTTGTGATCTTGATATGGTTGTTGTCTTCGGCAAGTACCGTTGTGTTGTGGTTATAGAAGCTGACAATTCCAAAGTCTTCGAAGGCTTTAGGAGAGGAGACCTGTATATTGTTGATTTCTCTACAGGACCACAACCAGCCGTGTGCTTACTTGCAAAAGCTTCAGAAGGCTGGCTCTGGCATCGACGACTTGGTCATGCAGGCATGAGGAATTTTCACACGCTTGCGAAGAAGAAGCATGTCATTGGCATCGAGAATGTCAAATTCCTCAAGGATCACCTATGCGGAGCCTGTGAAGCTGGGAAGATGACCAAGGCCAAGCATCCAACGAAGACTATCATGACCACCACTCGCCCATTTGAATTGCTTCACATGGATATCTTTGGTCCTAATCATTATTCTGCTATCTCAAATGAAGCATCTCAATATGGCTCCGTTATTGTTGATGATTATTCTCGTTACACATGGGTACACCTTGTTACTTACAAACATGAAGTGCAGGAAGTCTTCAAACGATTTTCCTCGAGGGCTTCAACCAACTTTGGTGTGAAGATCAAGCACATCAAAAGTGACGATGGCACTGAGTTCAAGAATTCAGGTCTCGATGACTATCTTGATGAACTTGGTATCACTCATGAGTTATCTGCTCCTTACACTCCTCAGCAGAATGGCGTCGTGGAGCGCAAGAACAGGACTCTTGCTGAGATGGCTCGCACTATGCTTGATGAATACAAAACACCTTGTCATTTCTGGACTGAGGCAATTGATACTACGTGCCACATCATCAACAGAGTATATCTTCACAAATTCTTCAAAAAGACTACCTATGAACTCCTCACTGATAAGAAACCCAATGTAAGTTATTTCAAAGTCTTCGGTGCTAAATGTTGGATTAGAGATCCTCATCACAACTCAAAATTTGCACCGAAAGCACATGAAGGTTTTATGCTTGGTTACGGAAAGGACTCGCACACCTACAGAGTCTTCAACAACGTTCTTCACAAAGTTGTTGAAACTGTAGATGTGCGGTTCGATGAAACTAATGGCTCGCAAAGAGAGCACCTACCTACTGTGATAGATGAACCAGCACCTAAGGAAACTATCAAGTTCAAGGCTACTGAGGATGTCATTCCTACTGAAGAATCTGCTGAAGAATTCATTCCAGAACATGAAGAACGTCGAGCTAATGCACCTGAAGAAAATGTTGAAGAAAATGGTGCTGAAGAAAACGCTAATCAAACTCTTCAACGACAACCAGCTCATCCTCGCATTGCAAAAGAAGTGCTAGTTGAAAAGATCATCAATGACATCAAAGCGCCAGGTCCTCTCACACGCTCAAAAGCTTCACATTTGTCTAACTTTTGTGGGCAGTATGCTTTTGTCTCTATTACAGAGCCCACTAAGGTAGATGAAGCATTTCTGGAGTCTGAGTGGATTCAGGCCATGCAAGAAGAATTACATCAGTTCGAGCTCAACAATGTCTGGGAACTGGTCAAACGTCCAGATCCTCGCAAGCACAATATCATCGGCACAAAGTGGATCTACCGCAACAAGCAAGATGAAAATGGCCTTGTGGTGAGGAATAAGGCACGGCTTGTAGCTCAAGGCTACACACAGGTTGAAGGAATTGATTTCGATGGAACTTTTGCACCTGTTGCTAGACTTGAGGCTATTCGCATATTAATGGTAAGCTTGAGGAAGAAGTGTATGTTGCTCAACCCCCAGGTTTTGAAGATCCAAAGAATCCTGACAAAGTCTTCAGACTCAACAAGGCCCTCTATGGCCTCAAGCAGGCCCCACGGGCTTGGTATGATACTTTAAAGGAACTCTTCATGAAGAAAGGCTTCAAACCCGGTTCACTCGACCCTACTCTTTTCACTAAATCTTATGATGGTGAATTGTTTGTGTGCCAAGTATATGTTGATGATATTATCTTTGGCTGTACTGACCAACGTTATAGTGATGAATTTTCCTATATGATGAGTGAAGAATATCAAATGTCTAGGATGGGAGAGTTGAAATTCTTCTTAGGTCTTCAAATTCGTCAACAACACAATGGCATATTCATATCCCAGGAGAAATACCTCAAGGATCTACTGAGGAAATTCGGCATGCAAGATTGCAAAGGCGTCAAAATTCCTATGCCCACAAATGGCCATCTGTGCACTGATGAAAATGGTATTGACTTCGATCGTAAGGTATACCGCTCCATGATAGGTTCCTTATTATACTTATGTGCATCTAGGCCAGATATAATGCTTAGTGCTTGCATGTGTGCCCAATTTCAAGCTGCACCGAAGGAATCACACCATAAGGCTGTGAAGCATATTCTTCAATATCTAGCTCACACACCAACACTTGGATTATGGTACCCCAAGGGCTCGAGTTTTGATCTTGTTGGATATTCTGACTCTGACTATGTTGGTGATCGTGTGGATCGCAAGTCAACATCTGGTACATGTCATTTCCTCGGACGATCTTTGGTCTGTTGGTCCTCGAAGAAACAGAACTGCGTATCACTATCTACTGCTGAAGTTGAATACATTGCCGCTGGTTCTTGTTGTGCCCAATTGCTATGGATGAAGCAAACTCTCAAGGACTACGGCGTCAACATGAAGAATGTACCTCTCTTCTGTGAAAATGAGAGTGCCATCAAGATTGCACACAACCCAGTTCAGCACTTGAAGACAAAGCACATTCAGATTCGTCATCATTTTCTTCGTGATCATGTGTTGAAGGGCGACATTTCTATTGCACATGTGAAGACTGAAGAACAGCTAGCCGATATCTTCACAAAGCCCTTGGATGAGAAGAGATTTAGCAAGTTGCGGTGTGAGGTAAATATCCTAGAATCTTCGAATGTTCTTTGAAAAGGACACTCATCCTAACACTTATGCAAAATTGATGACTTAGATGTGCAACACATGAAGAAACATTTTCCTTCAATCAATGAAGAATAACACTCTTAGTGTGAAGAAATTAATGAAGAATTTGATTCTCAGAACCCTACGATAATTGTACGCGGTGTCTGAAATCATCATTCTTATACGGTGGGTCACGCCACCACCAAAAGTTGAAATTCCTCAAATTATTCATATTCTTCAACTTTGCATAGTCTTCACTGGTTCCATCGTTTTTCTTCATTGGATATATATATATATATGAGTTTATGTCCTCTACAGCATTCACTTATTGCTATTTCTTCAAGTTGGTTTTCTGCTAAGTGAATGTGATCGGACCCTTCCCCTCTATGCTATACTCAACCCAATCTGTTCACAAATTCTTCATGTGCGTTCTATTTGAAACTCGTTCAAAATCTTCACTGTGTCCTTGTCAGCTGAAGAAATTGCGAACGGAACTTTAAAACCTATCTTATCGAAATTTTCGGTTTTGCCGCTCAAACCGTTCCGCATCCCTCGATACACTTATCCACTCACCCACGATCTAACACGATCTCCACCTCTCACTACGTGGGTGACACATGTCATGCGAATGAGAAGGGTCAGGGGCACGTTCGTCCAATTTCTTCGGGCGAGCAGTTTTTCACCATGGCTATAAATACCCCTCCTTCCCTTCCTCACTTCTTTTACTCCGCTTGACCTCTCTCTCCAGCTCGAGCTTCTCAAACCCTAGCGCCGCCGCTACTTCATCGCCGCCGGTGAGGAAGAGCTTCACTGCCTCGACCTCGTCGCCGACGTACTCGCGCCGACCGTGGATATCTTCACTCCGCCGCCGCCGTAGCCGTCTTCCTCCGCCAAGTTAGGGCGTGGAAGATCTGCACAGACGAACTTCACATCTCCTCACTCCAGTTCGTCGTGTTCTCCATCCAGGGTAAATAAAAGTTACTTTTACTGCCCTCGTTGATTCGAATGATTATCTACAAAATCTTCAAAGGTGTTTTTCTTCATATCTTCACACACTAAACACCTCACAAGTCATCTGTTCTTGATTCGTTTCTCTAAGCATCATTTTTCTTCAAGATTCCTCAATTGTGTGGATCTTCGATCTATACAACTATGGAACCTAAGATAAAGAACGCTTAGTGAAAATCTTCAAGACTCATCTGGTCAAATTCCTCAAACCTGTTCATTTTGAAAAACCTTCTGAGAACGCATATGACCTCTCCAAATTCCTCGCAACTATACTCTGTTCACAGGTACACATGTCAGCTGCTGAATCACTAGGTTCTCATCAACTTAACTCATTTGCAGCGTTCCTCGAAGAAAAGTTGCATACTTCTTCAGAGAATTCGATTGTTCAAATTCCTCAACTGAAGAAAATGGCTGATGGTAAAAGGCCACAGAAGGGAGGAAAGAGGCCTGAGGTAAATACAGCGTTTGAGATCCCTGATGAAATATATGCTGGGTACTGCACACCTACTGAGGAAACCAAGAATGAGCGCAAAGTGCGCATTCAGAAGATAGAGAGGAGATGGGCAAGAGAGTGGAGGGAATACAGATATGTCACTCCTAAGTACATGAAGAAATTCGCACTCAATCCTCCATGCCCAAGACCTCCATTGGCACCTGGCCAAATTGTTGATCCCATCAGCCTCAAGCGCGGTGAGGACTATCCTGATGAATGGGCCAAGCGCCAAGCCAAGTTGGCTAAGCAAGCCAGAGAAGCAGTGAGGAAATTTAATGAAGACTCTGTTGTTGCCTCTGCTGAGGCCTTTGCTATCAAGCCAAAGAAGGCTATGTCAAAGAAGCCTGCGCGCAAGCCAAGTGCTTCACCAACAATGCCTTCAAGGCCAAGTTCCTTAGCAATGCCCTCACGGGCAGAATCATCAAAGCCCTCACGGCCAATTCCTCACGCTGCTCCTATTCCTCCAAAGTCCTCAGCTCCTCCCCTGAAGCCTTCAGCTGTTCCGACCAAATCCTCAGCACCTGTGCATCTCACTTCGTGCCAAAGGACTGCCGGCATCTCCATTGCCTCAGGTGTCTCAGCTAGTTCCTCAGCTACACCAAGTTCCTCAGCTGGCCCCTCACTGCTGAAGACAAAGGCCACTGCTGGACGAGGTCCACGCCCAAGTCCTCAAAAGAAGCAAGTCGCTTTCCAAGTGCCGTCTGATGAAGACGAAGCTGATGATGATGAACTTGCAGAAATCATCAGAGACAGGCAAGTCGGGCCGCTAGAGACAAAGGATCAGAGGTGCTACTGCTTTTGGATCCCAAGCTGATCCTCGACTACATTGATGATTGGCACAAGGACCCCTACACTCCCTTGCCTGACTTCAAGCTGACTCCTGGCCAAAGTCACATGCTGACCCACTTCATTCAAGAAGAAAAGTGGAAATTTGAGAAGGCCAGGCAGATCAAGAAAGTGTTGTACAAGAAAGAGCGCTATCTGAAGAAAAACATTGTCTCTATGACAACTGAAGAACTTGTCACTACTCAGACTGAGATTAAGAAACTCGGTGATGACTTTGAAGCATATTGCGCTGATTGGCTTGGAGCCAAGGTTCGTTTTGTGAAACGTGCGGATAACTTCACTTCCAATGTTGCAGCCCCAATGCAACAGGAAACTCCTCAGGCTGAAGCATCTGCTAAGCCTACTGAAGAAAATGCCAGCACCGTTGGTGACAATCAGGCTGCTGAAGATAATGTGAGTTCCAGGGCTGATGACTGCATTCCAGCCGCTGAAGAAATTGCCAGGGCACCCACTAGTGGTGTGCCTGAAGAAACTGAAGAACTCAGGGCAACTGCATCAGTTGAACCTGAAGAAAATCAACCAGATTCCTCAGCTGCTCCTGCACCAACTTCAACTCCAATCCTTCCATCTACATCAGATGTGAAGAAGACCAAGGCTGCAGAGCGTGCTGCAGTGAAGAAAAGGAAAGCATCAGCTGCTTCAGATTCTTCAGCTCCGAAGAAAATGAAGCCTATGACAAGTTCATTTGCACATCCGATTGATGTTGTTCCCATATCAACCAGGATATCAAAGGACCTTGTTCCTTTTGATGAAGAATATGTGATCCCCAGCGGATCTAATGAAGAAACTCATTCTGCTGCCTCGTCTGAACCATTGGATGAAGAAATTGAAGTGGATGCGATCCCTTCAACACCTATCATCTCCTCGCCTATGCCTCAGTTCACAGCTGAAGAGGCTGGCGTTGAAGAAATGGAAGATGATGATGTGGCATTGGCTGCTCCACACCCGTCATCAGTGATGAATTCTGGGAAAGTCAGCATCCAAACTCTCCAATGTTCACTCCTCTACAGCAAATTCCTCAGTCCCCCACACAAACTGTTCACATGGGCTCTGAAGAAACTCATCCCACTGCATCTGTCCATGAGGAAATTCCAGCCACTAGCGCTGATGAAACTGCTACTGCTGCACAACCAACTACGCAGACTACCACTAAGGAGGAACTAGAAATTCCTCAGCCTAAAGAACCTGCGATTGAGATTCCTGAAGTCGTGATGCAACTCACTGACACTCCTCTGCCGAAGCCAAAGGATCCATTCTCACGCAAGCAAAAGTTCAAGGCTGATGATTTCTTCGGCGAGCACGTATTCTTCGAAGATTACAACCCATATGACTCTGCTCGCATTAGGAAGAGGCATTTCTGGACTGCCAGTCAAGCAAATTTCTATTCCTCAGTGTTGTTCAACAAGGAGAAGATTTTCTACCATGAGCATATTCCTCACGTGGATATGGAATCTCTGCCGTGCTTCGCACCAGTCCTCAGTGTTCTTCACGATGCTGGGCTGCTCAACTTTTGCTCTGACATCTGCGATTGGAATGAGGAACTGATTCTTCAATTCTATGCAACGCTGCACATCACCGGAGATGCTGAAGATATGAATTCATGGGTGCTAGACTGGATGTCTGAAAACACTCACTACACTGCACCAGCCTCTGAATTGCTTCGTGCTCTACCACTCAGTCCTCCCCTTGAAGAAGCTCGCTGCATCTACAGTGAACCTGAGCTCACACATCATTACATGCAGGTGCTGATGAAACCTTTGAAGCCAGGTCAAGCACCAAGAACCAAATTCCTCATGAAGGAATTGTTGTACGTGCCCAGAACTATCTATCATATTCTTACGAGGACAATCAGTCATATCAAAGGCCACGACTCATCTGATGAGGAAATTGTTGGCATCATGAAGAATCTAGTATTCAACATCATTCATGGTATTCCTGTCAATTATCACGATTTCTTCATGAGGACTATGGCCAATGTTGCACTGTCTCCGTTTGAGTTGAAGCCTTATGCACCTTGGATCACGAGATTCCTCAGGACAAGGTCTTCACTCAACTACAAAGCTGATTTCTAGAATTATCTCAGCTACTTGCCCCCAATTGAAGTCCTCAAGCAGACATATTCCTTAGTTGATGGAAAGGGCAAGGCACCAGCTGTAATTGATGAAGGCATTCGTCCATTTGATGGTCAGTTTCACAAAGCTCCATCTTATTCCACCAATGATGACTCTGCCACACATGACTCTGCCAATGCACCTAAGTCCACTCCTCAAGCCACTGCTCCGCGCGTGATGACTGACTGTGAACTTCTGCTTAGTCTTCACCAAAAGGTGGATCGAAATCACAAATGGGTTAAGCGTCATTTTGCTTCACTTCTTCACAACATGACTGCCTCACACAATGCAGTGAAGAAAAACCACTACTACCTCCATCAAGTCTTCGGTCGCACCTGGGCAATCCTGTCACATCTGTATGGTGAAGAAGATCTGAAGAACATGGGTCTTAATGAAGATTTTGACTGGTCTGCACCTCCTCCGAAGAAATTCAAGAAGGTCAAGGTTCCTTCTCTGGTGGCTAGCTCATATTCTTCATCGCGCGACACTGATGAACATGAAGATTTGGACGACACTGCGGCAGGCCCTACATCAACAAGCGACCCCAACAACGCTGGCGCTCCTTCATCAACATGATTATCTTCAGGGGCGTTAGTCCTCATTTTCGATTCTTTTGGTCATTCGATGACAAAGGGGGAGAAATATGAGTTAGTCTTCAAGCGGGTCTACTATATGGGCGTTTTTTTGCTAAGTTACAACTCTCGTTCTTCTGAAACTTTATTGGATCGAGTTGTAATCTTAAACCCGATGGTGCTCTGATACTTTTGATGCACTATGCTCTGATACTCTTGATGCACTATTCTGCATGCTTATTCCTTGTTAATATTATTGCACGCATGCTGAATTTCATCAGGCACCATATTTCATCATGCATTTCAAATTCTTCATATTATATGTTAAATGCGTGTATGAATTACAAGATATAGGGGGAGATCTCCATGATTCAACTCTTCAAGTGTGCATTGCTTCAAAAGCAAATTCCTCACTATGCACATCTTCAGGGGGAGTTCTTCTATATCTTGCAATCAAATTCCTCAATATCAGTATTTACACTTCATATGTTTATCCCTGTTGAAAACTTAACCTATATTGTCATCAATCACCAAAAAGGGGGAGATTGTAAGTGCATCTAGTGCCCCTTAGTGATTTTGGTGTATTGAAGACTTATAGGTTAAGGGACTAATGCGTGTGTGAGTGTACACAGGTCTATAAGTCTATGAGGAGTTTGATATTTACAGGAAAGTCGACCCCTAAAAATGAATATCTTCGACTGAAGATTTTGGTATTTCTGAAGACTTTCATGAAGACTTTGAAAGTGAAGAAATTGGTGTGTTCGTGAAGACTTGATATTCATGCGAGAAATATGAAGCTTGAAGACTTTCGTGTTCATAGTTTTGTTTTTCTCTTTCTTGAGTCATAGGAAACACTGTACTGTTAAAGGGGGTCGAGGAAATACTAAGGGAAATTTTCCATGTGATGCTCAACTCAAAATCCTACACCTACCAATCCCTTCGAGTGAAGCCATTGGAAATCTCATACAGTTCAGTCAATTTCTTCAGTGACAGAGACGAAGTTCTTCTGGTCTCTGAGGAATTTGTCCTGACTGAGGAGTTAGGAATTCGCCAGTGCGGATTGCCTACACAGTGAGGAACATGATAGCCCTGAGGATTTTACTACTCAAAATTCCGACCGTTGCTATGCTATGCGCCAGCTGTCCCAAAATATCTATCCACCTAACGGTCATATCATTGAAGGGCATTTATGTCTTATCATGTCGGGCTGCTCCCTAGGCTATAAATAGCCGCCCCCTACAACCACTAGCTGGTTGGCTGCTCCGAGAGAAACTGACACTTGTCATTTGAGAGCAACCCATCCTCTGAGGACTTTGAGCGAAAATCATCAAGTGAGGAAAACCAAAAACCCAAAACCCAAACACCTACAACCCCAAGTGATTAAGCATCACTGAAGAGATTGATCCTGAGTGGATCCGACGCTTGTTACCTTTGAAGACTATGCTTCTTCCAGACGGTTAGGCGTCATGGTCTAGAGCATCCAAGAGGAATAGTGGATCACCGAGTGACCAAGTTTGTGAAGGTTTGGAAGTCGCCTGAAGACTTACCACGAGTGATTGGACGAGGTCTGTGTGACCTTAGTTCAAGGAGAATACGGTGAGGACTGGGTGTCTTGGACTAAGTGTCCTTGACTGGGTGTCCGGGACTGTGTGTCCTCGAGTTTAAATACTCAGCCGCTCCAACCAGACGTACAATTAAGACAGCAATTGGAACTGGTCTACCAAATCATTGTCTTCACCGAGCTTACTGGTTTTATTTCCTCAACTCTTTCATTTCCTCATAACTGTGATGTATGTTTGTTCATATCTGTGTTTGAAGACTTTGACTGAAGACTTTCTCAATTTCCTCATTTCAATTTCTTCAGTCTGTTTGTCTTCATCCTGAGTTATCTTGTGATTACGCTTCATGTACTCTGTGCCTGTCTTCATTTCATCATGATGACTATGCTTGTATTCTGTTGTGTTTACTTTTGAGTACTTATTCCGCTGCTAGTAGTTCTTTGCTAAGGAATTTCCTCACCAGCAAATTCCTCAGTGAAGAATTTCATAAAAATCGCCAATTCACCCCCTCCTCTAGTCGATATAACGCACTTTCACCAGTCGCCTCCCCCACCGCGCGCGGGCCCGCGAGCCCGTGGCCGGCCCTCCCGGCCCGAGCTGCTCGCCGCCACCTCCCCGCGCGGAAGCTCGAGCGGCGCGCCGCCCCGCCGCCCTTCGCCGGCGTTCGCCGCCGCACCACCGCGACAGCCACCGCGCACCGCCGCCGCCGCTTTCCTCGCCCCGCCGCGCCGCCGCCGCGGGCCGCCTCCGTTGTCGCCCGTCGCGGATCCGGTCGGGCCGGACCGGATCCGGCGACCTCGAGCTGGCCGCTGCCTCTTCTCGTCCTCCGGCCACCTTCCCTCGTCGTCTTCGGCCACATTCCGGCCGGATCCGGATCGGGACCAGATCCACCGGTCCCCGATCCAAACGGTGCCCCGATCCCGGATCTCTTCGTCCCGCTTCTCTTCGTCCCGCGTTGACTTTCGCGGAGGTAAAATTCCACTAAGTCCTGAGGATCTCACTAATTTTATGCCCCTGTTATCGCATCATAACTTCATCACCATTGCTCCGATTTGTGTGTGTAGCATATCAAATTGTTCGTCTGGATGTCCTCTTCATTTCATTCCATTGCACCATGTTTATTTGAGTCCATCTTGATGCCCTAAATGCTGTTTCAAGAGTGCTATGTAATGTTAGTTTCTGTTTCGTAACAGATTATGGACATTTGTCATTTTTGCCATGATTAATGTGTGCCTCCTATGAACTTGAGCCCTACATGTGTTTTGGGCTATGCCATGCCATCTTTACAGGGGTGTATGCCATGTATTTTTGTGATCATTGTGGTTACTAGCATAAGCATGCAAAGTAGCTCTCGTGATGTTGTTGATTTCAGGGACTTAGAATTCTTCTAAGTCATTTCCCTGATGTTATTTGTATGACATGTATTCTTGTTGCTAAAGAGTGATCCATGCCTCTTTTGAGCATGTTCAGTAAGGATGATTTGGAGATATTGTTATGCTCTATACATCCATGTCTTTGTTTGCAATTATGGAGTACCCTAGCATGACTCAATCTTGCTCTACTTTTGCTATAAAATGATCCTGGCAGATTGTTTACGTGTTAATCAATTTTGCCAAGGTTGTTGTAGTTGATCCATGCATGCTATGAGGTTATTCTTGCCATGGTTAGCTACTTGATCGTGTCTTCTTGCTGGTTGTATGCTTGGTTTGTCATGCAATGCCTTGTGGTGAGTGCATCGAGCTCGCAAACGTGCCTACGTAACTCTGTTTATGCCATGTCCAGTTTTCTGCTAAGTCTGAATCTGTTAACGAAACTTGCTATGTTTACATGAGTTCCATCATATCTTCTGATCCTTTTTGGCTTATGGTCAGTAAGGGACTTTTGTTATATGCTTTGAGTAGCTCCATGCCATGCCTTGCTTTGCCATGATATGTTCTTGTAGCATGTTGTTATCTTGATCCAAACATTGCTTCCTGATGTTAATTCCTGACATGTTAGTATTTTCACTAAGTCTGTGAACCAGATATCTTTTGCACTTTTGCCATGCTTGTTTGAACCTTCTATTGTGTGAATTAGCCATAGCTCAGTGTTCATGTTTTGTCAAGCATCTTGAGTAGATCACTGCCATGTGCTTTGTTGCTATGTTGGAGTGCAGTAGCTTAGTTTCTTGTTGCATTCTAGATGGCATCGTGTTGTTAATCGCAGTTGAAAGGACATGCGGTGCCCCCATGTGTGGTTTTGGTAATTGATGACAATCTCTATGGACTAACGGTTGCCTTGAGTTATATTTGAAGCATTTGTCCATAGGATTGTCTTGAAGTCCATGTGTTGGTTTCAAGGAGTTTATGAGATGGCCAAAGTGCTTTTCAAGGAATTATCCAAAGATTGGTCATGTGTGAGTTGAGATGGCCAAAGTGCTTTTCAAGGAATTATCCAAAGATTGGTCATGTGTGAGTTGAGATGGCCAAAGTGCTTTTCAAGGAATTATCCCAAGATTGGTCATGTGTGAGTTGAGCTTATTGCAAGCATGTCTTGAAGAAGAAGATTGTGTGATCATTCATGTTTACCTTCAAGACATCATCCAAATGAAGAGGGTGAATCAAGTTGATCAAGACTAAGTCAAGGGTGAATCAAGTTGATCAACTCACAAAGCGTAGAAGAAATACCGAGAGGGATCAAGTGATCAAATGGTATGGTAAGCATTGTCCATTATGCTTTGTGTACTAACCCATGGTCTACGTGAGAGTTCTTTGTGGGGTTAGGTATGTTTCCATGGTCTTGCGTCAAGAGGAAGATCTCATACAACCCATGGAGGATGACATCAAGTGGTGATCGTCATCAAGTTTGCAGTGTGCAAGTTCAAGTGGAGCAACTCGAGGAGTGGCTCACCCATAATGGAGTATGGGGGAGCAATCAAGCTTGAAGCTTGCCGTCCATTATGGTGTCAATGGAATTGTGAAGATGTGCCAAAGAGTGGATCACCCATAGTGGAGTATGGGGGAGCAATCAACTAGTCTTCATCGAGCCAACACAATCAAGAAAGGTGGTCCAACTTGAGGAAGTCAATATCATCATCATCTATCTCAAGTGGACTATGTGCAAGGCAAAGGTTTGCCCTTGATAGGTTTTCTATTTTATCGGTCTCATAGTGGTAGTTGGGAGACCGGGTTGTAGGATCGATTGTCGTACTATCAAGGGGGGCTCTCTAGGGAGTAGCTTGATCATATCATTAGTCGAGAGCTCAAACCATTGCATCCTTGCATCATCTTTCTTGGTTCTTGTTTGGTTCCATTTGTGAGTCTTAGAGCTTATGGTCATCTTGATGACAAGCTTGAGTTCATCGAAAACGGAGTTCGCATGCATCTTCTATGATGTTTTCGGTGTTGGAGGTTTTACCGGTCTTATCCGAGGAAGGGTTCTCACCATTTTATTATGGTCCTTTTCTCACTTGCTTCATATTGATATTTCTCTCAAGATTGTGTAAGCCCTTGTCGTTAGCTTTCCAACAAACTTGGTTTCGTTGAATTCGGAGCTCGTATGCGAAAGTTGTGGCTGTTTTAATATTGCATGTTTTACACAGAGAGGTTGTACCGCCCCATGGAGAGGTTGTACCGCTTGACCGGTACAACCGGTGTTTGGAGCGGTTGTACCGCTCCAGAATTGGTCCGGAGGTTGTACCGGTCATGTACCGCTCTACCACCGGACTGGTCTCTGTTGTAGTGAGGTTGTTGGGCGGTTGTGGGCCGGTTGTACCGCTTATTGCCTGTTACCGGTTGTACCAGTGCTCATAGAGGTTGTACCGCTCCTATGTTGTTCTGTACATAATGGGCAGATTCGTGGGGACCTATTTAAGGGGGTCTTCTTCCCCAATGGTTCCCCATCTCTTGAGCTTGTTTTTGCCCCCATTGTTGACCTTCTTTGAGCTTGCTAACTCTCACTCCCTCCATGGATTCTTGCTAGTTTTTGAGGGAAAAGAGAGAGGAGATCTAGATCCACATTTCCACCAATCACTTTCTCCTCTATGTGAGGGGAACCCCTTGGATCTAGATCTTGGAGTTCTTGGTGTTCTCCTTCTTGTTCTTCCTCTCATTTTCCTCCCTAGCATTAGTTGCTCTGGTGGGATTTGAGAGAGAAGGACTTGGGCACTCCGTGTGCCCTTGCCATTGCATTTGGTGCATCGGTTTGAGTTCTCCACGGTGATACGTGGAAGTGAAGTTTGAGAAGCTTATTACTCTTGGGTGTTTGGGCACCCTAGAGCTTGTTCCTCTTGGGTGCCTTGGCGCCCTAGACGGTTGGTGTTGTTCGGAGCTCAATCATTGTGGTGTAAAGCTCCGGGCAAGCGTCGGGGTCTCCAATTAGGTTGTGGAGATCGCCCCGAGCAATTTGACGGGTACCGGTGACCGCCCCCAAGGGTTGCCAAAGTGTACGGGTTCGGTGACCGCCCCCAAGGGTTGCCATTTGTACGGGTTCGGTGACCGCCCTCAAGGGTCCCTTAGTGGAATCACGCATCTTGCATTGTGCGAGGGCGTGAGGAGATTACGGTGGCCCTAGTGGCTTCTTGGGGAGCATTGTGCCTCCACGCCGCTCCAAACGGAGATTAGCATCCGCAAGGGTGTGAACTTCGGGATACATCGTCGTCTCCGCGTGCCTCGGTTATCTCTTACCCGAGCTCTTTACTTATGCACTTTACTTTGTGATAGCCATATTGTTTCTTGTTATCACATAGTTGCTTGTCTTGATTAGCATAAGTTGTTGGTGCACATAGGTGAGCCTAATTGTTTTAGGTTTTGTGCTTGACAAATTAACCGCTAGGTTTATTCCGCATTTGTTCAAGCCTAAATCGTAATTATTTTAAAACGCCTATTCACCCCCCCCTCTAGGCGACATCCACGATCTTTCATTTGGTATCAGAGCCTCGTCTCTCTTTATTGGGCTTAACCGCCTAGAGAGTAAGGATGTCGACTAGGGGTTTAGGATTCTCTGACACTCTTAGTTTCGATGGCACAAATTTTGATGTTTGGGTAATTCGCATGCTTAATCTCTTTAGGGTCATGGACCCAAATTTAGAGCGAATTGTAGATATGGGTTTTTCTCCTCCAAAGGATCCCCAAAGATTATCTTTAGAGGATGAGAAAAACTCTTATCTCAATGCTCAAGCTTCTAATGTGCTTTTCGATGCTTTGAGCAATGTAGTTATATTTCAACTCATGCCGTTCCGGGATGCTCATGAGTTGTGGACGAAGCTTCAAGAAAAATATGGTGTGTCCAAGATTTGTGGGGATGATTGTTCTCCCTCCACCTCCGGTCGTATAGTCTTCTCAACTTCTTCTACTTCACCTACATGTGGTTTGCCACAAGGTAATGATATGGTGAGTAGTGTTGGTCATTGCAATGATGATAGTATGCTTATTGTGGATGATCCTTCATCACTATCTTATTGCAATGCTCCTTCTTTGGACTTTAACACTTCGAGCACTCTAAATGTTTCACATGCTTGTGTTAAAAGTTCTTGCATATCTTGTAGAAATTGCTTGCTCAAATCTCATGATGATATGCTTGCTATGTCTTGTTGCCATGATAAAAATGTATCTATTTCCTCGAGTTGTTGTGCTAACAATGTAGAGGAAACCCAACACTCCATGGAACAAGATGTGGTCTTGAACGGTGCTTCAAGGGATCCTACATCATCATCGGTTGCTTTTTGCCTTATGGCCAAGGCTTCAAAGGTATCTCCCACTTTGAATCCCAATATATCTTGTGATAATATTGATGATGGCAAGAGTGATGATGATGTCGATTATGATGAAGAGAATGATGATGTTGCCTCCTTAAAAGTTAAGGGGGAAATAATTTTTAAAGCTCTTCTTAAGAATAAAATTGCTCGTTCCAACTTCATGGAAATCATGTCTATTGCTATTGAGGGCAAGAAATATATTGATGAGTTGGAATCTCGTCTTGAGGAGCATGAGGTCACCATTGATAAAATGGAAGGTCATGAGCGTGATTACGCTAATGAGATTGCGGACCTCTCTCAAGCTCTTGAACTTGAACAAACCACCAAGGAATCTCTTGAGGAGACTTTTGCTCTAGAGTTATCTAGAGTGAAGGAATCTCATGATAGAGCTCTTGAGGTGGCCAATGTTTTTGAAACTAAAAATGCTAAGCTTGAAGTTGCTCATGCTGGACTCCTTGAGGATTTTGAGCACCTCGAAAATGGCTCAAGGGTCATCAAGGGTGAGCTCATCAAACTCACCGAGTCTCATGCTCAACTTGAAGCTTCATATTCAAAAGAGCTTGCCAAGTTGTCTTCTCCTCTTGTTTCTAATGATGATGCTTGTGCCACTAACTCTATCTCTTGTGAAGCATCCATATTGAAGGAGAATGTTGAGCTAAGGGCTCAACTTGAGTTGCTATCTAGCAATTATGGGATGTTGGAAGAAAATCATGTAAAGCTCACAAGCTCTCATGATGATCTTCTAGTATCCCATAATGTGCTAAAGTTAGCTCATGAGGCCATGCTTGCTAAGGTAACATCTAGTGAGCCTCATGTGGATACTAGCACCACTTTTATTCAAAATGCTATATTGCCTTGTGCTAGTCCTCGCGATTCATCCATGCATAACATTGGTACATCTTGTGATGAATTGCTTTCCTTGCCTTGTTGCTCTAAAGATGAATCTTATACTTCCTCTAGTTCTTGTGTTGAGACTAACCATGTAGAGGAAATCAAAGAGCTCAAGGCCCAAGTCACTTCTTTGAAGAAAGACTTGGAAAAGAGTCATGAAGGGAAATTCACACTCAACAATATCTTGAGTGTGCAAAAATCCCCCAATGACAAAGGTGGACTTGGATTCAACTCCAACAAGAAGAAGAAGTCCAAGGTGAACAAAAAGAAGGGCCAAGAACAAGTCAAGAATTCGGCCAAGATTGTTTGCTTCAAGTGCAAAGTAGAAGGGCATCATGTTAGATCTTGCCCATTGAAGAAGAAGCCCATTAGTGACAAGCAACAAGGGAAGCGGCCACAAGTTCACTCTCATTCTCAACCTCAAGTTGAAGAAAGGCCTCTTCCCAAGAAAACTCAAGCAAATGCTTCTCAAGTTGAGAAATCAAGTGAGAAGAAAGTAAAGAGTAGACGTTGCTACCTATGTCGTGAAAAAGGTCACGTCGCTTCTTCATGCACAAATGGTACCTTATCCAACCCTATTCTAATTGATGATATCTATTCTCTTGGGAAGGATAAAGTTGGCAATGTGTTTGCCAAATTTGTTGGTGCTCAAAGTGGTGTCAAGAAAAGAACCATTTGGGTAGCCAAGCCTATTGTGACTAACCTCTTAGGACCCAACTTGGTTGGGGACCAACAAGCTCAAACTTGATCAATAGGTGATATTGGAGGTCATTGGAGACTTGGCTACATTATGAAGAATTAAGGGGACTTCATCATTCTCATTGTCTCAAGCCAAGTCATTCGGATTATCAAGTTTCTATCTTATATCCAATGTTCCTCCTTGCGGTAACTCGTGCTTAAAGTGTCTACATTGATAGTTACTTGCCCCTTTGCATGTTTGGTTTCGTACCTTGCATGTGTTTGTATATGTTGTGCTTCCAACTTGATTATCTTGAGCAATCAAGTATGTGTGTGTTGGTTTGCACATCATGTACATGTGTGTCATACGTTGAGCCTTTTGCATCTTGTTTTTTCTTAGTTGGCTCTTGTGAAAGATTAATGGAATATCCCATTACGGGGGGGTGATGTGCTTTGTGCACTTCACAATCCTATAAAGGTGGGTACATGGGAAATACCACTTAGTATTGATATTGCAAGCTTATCTAGTCACTATGTGGTATGTCTTCTCATGAGAAATTCAAATTCTACATAGTCCATTAATTATCTCTTGTTGGATACTTTAATTGCCTCTTGTCTATCTTTAATTGGTATCACATTATGGGGGAGTAATATGCTATGTGTATATTACTAGCCTGGAAAATGTGTACATTTGAGATATTGTCATCTAGAGTTGATATTGTAAATTATCTTGTTCCTAGGTGGCATGTTAGCTCTACAAGTTGCAATTTGCTTTTGTTTGGTGTGAAGATGATGTCGGATATCCTTGCTATCTACCACCGGGAATTATTTCCAAATACTTCTTGTCTTTTGACAATTGGTACTCACTTGTGTGGTAGATATTATTGATCATCTTTACATTAGCCTTTGCTTTTATTTGCCCTTTCTCTTGCCAAGGATTGTATCAACTCCCTTTGCCTTCCATACCACTTGTGGATCTTGTTTATTTCTTGATCTTGTCTAGTGTTTGTATAGATATAGTGAAAGTGGTGATCCCATCTTGTGCTTTTTGTATTCAAATGCAAATTCTCCATATTGCACAATGCTTGGGGGAGCTATCCTATTTTTCTATAAAACACTCTTCTTGTGATCCTTATCAAGTGTGTGTCGGTGGAAGGCAAGTCGTTTCTTTTGGGTACTTTGTGCCATCATGAAACTTTGTAGAGAGCTTGGTTTGTTTGGAACCATCCTCTCTTTTGGGGGTTTGATATCCTTTATTTAGTGGGTATCAATGGATATCTCATTCCTTGATGTATCTTTTATTGATATCCTCCAAGTGATGATTTATTCATTTGGTATCTTTTCTTCACTTGGTATTTCTTTTTCTTTTGGTATCGGTTCTTGAAAGTCTTGAGCATGCGTATTAACTTTGTGTAGTATCTTTGGCATGCTTTCTTTCTTTGACCAAATATATAGGGGAAGCTCCACCAAGTCTCAAATTGGATGAGATGTGCATGAAATTTATTTTCGTATCTATGTGCACATTTTTATGTGGAGTTTGTCCTATGTATTGTCGGTTCTCTAACTCTTTGGTCCCAATGAGTTTGCGTACCATTTTGTTTGTGTTGTTGTTCTAGGAACAATTGGAGATACATTGGAAGCTCGGCTCACTCACAAGGAAGGTGTTGTCATCATGTGCTTATTGGAGTCGAGCTAGGATGATCAATGAACTACTATCTACCTTCAATTGGTATCTACTACATCCTTCCAATGTTAACTCGGTAACAAGTATCTTCATATTCTTCGTGCACACATTTCTTGTATCAACCTTGTGTAGGTTGTATCATGGCATGTTATTCATTCATTCTTGTGATACTTGTTTTCTTTCTCAAAGCATCCCAACAATGATCTCTTGTTGCTAGTTGTGATGTCTTTGTTGTTTGTGTGTGGACTTCATTTATATACAATAAGACCATATCTAGCCATGAGCTATGCTTCCAAGAAAATATCTTATCGGTATATGTATGACCTCCCTTTGGATATCTTGTTCCTCGTGTTGTAACTATTTCGGGTGTACATCCTTCTTTGTAGATATATATCATCATGATTTCGTCTACCTAGAATCTTATACACTTGAGAGAAGTTGCATATCTAGTTGATATCCTTTCTTTCACGGCCACCTTGTCTTTCTTATGTTATTTCTTTGGTGGCTCCGTGAAAGCTTTTGCCTTGAGTGCGTGTCTTCTATCGTTGCATCTTGATGCACTCTTGTGTGTGGTGAAGATTATTTTCCTCATGCTTATCTTTACGAGGCTTTTAATTGGTATCCCTCGTCTTGATGAGGCTTTCATCTTCTATCTTCACCATGGGTTGTCACAAGCATAGGTTCTTAATATGCTTATTAGTAAGCTTGTGAACCCATTTGCTAGTTGTGTGTGGGAATGATAGGCCTTGCACCGTGTGCCTCGTTCTTTCAAGACTTTATTGATGCCTAATGCTCATCCGTACATTAGTCTTCTCAAGTGCATTGCCTTGACTCACACACATCATTTTGGTTGAGCCCATTCTTAAGTTGCCTCTTTTATTACTTGTTGCTCAACCATGTGTGTGTTGCAAGTACTAGGCTTTGTTTCCTATATGCTCACTTGCACTTATTGTAAGTTTCTATTAATTTTGGGGGAGCTGTGATCCTATTTTGTGCACTTTGTATCCAAATACAAAAATTCTTATGTGTGCACAAATCATGGGGATCTTCTCTAGTTTCTTTAGAACACTCCTTCGCTCATATCATAATATCCTTTATTCATGTAGCTCGTAGGATCTTTGGTCTAGTTGGTTCAATTGATACCCGTTGATTGCTTGCTTCAATTGGTACCTTTTGATTGCTTGTTTCTTTCTTTGTTATGTCCTTGTGGCATATCATTCCTTTAGCAATCTTGGTGCCTCAATATAGTTGGTCTTCCTCCAAGTATTACCGTTGGATATGTGTATTGCATTCCACTCTCTTGTTGAGAAATACACAACTTATGGAGGAACACAATTTATATTGGCCTTCTAAGCTTTTCGCCCATTTTGGCAATCGACGCCAATGGGGGAGAAGTTTCAGAGAGTTTTGTGGATAAGTTTAAAGAGTTTTTTCTTCTTCATTTGGTTTTGTACCTGAGCATCTGCATCTCATACACATGCATTGTTGGTTATTGTGTTGCATGGTGATAAATAATTCCTTATATAAACTCTCTTGAAAGTGATTGTCATCAATTACCAAAATGGGGGAGATTGAAAGGACATGCGGTGCCCCCATGTGTGGTTTTGGTAATTGATGACAATCTCTATGGACTAGCGGTTGCCTTGAGTTATATTTGAAGCATTTGTCCATAGGATTGTCTTGAAGTCCATGTGTTGGTTTCAAGGAGTTTATGAGATGGCCAAAGTGCTTTTCAAGGAATTATCCAAATATTGGTCATGTGTGAGTTGAGATGGCCAAAGTGCTTTTCAAGGAATTATCCAAAGATTGGTCATGTGTGAGTTGAGATGGCCAAAGTGCTTTTCAAGGAATTATCCAAAGATTGGTCATGTGTGAGTTGAGCTTATTGCAAGCATGTCTTGAAGAAGAAGATTGTGTGATCATTCATGTTTACCTTCAAGACATCATCCAAATGAAGAGAGTTGGAAAGATTCAATGTTGATCAAGACTAAGTCAAGGGTGAATCAAGTTGATCAACTCACAAAGGGTAGAAGAAATACCGAGAGGGATCAAGTGATCCCATGGTATGGTAAGCATTGTCCATTACGCTTTATGTACTAACCCATGGTCTATGTGAGAGTTCTTTGTGGGGTTAGGTATGTTTCCATGGTCTTGCGTCAAGAGGAAGATCTCATACAACCCATGGAGGATGACATCAAGTGGTGATCGTCATCAAGTTTGCAGTGTGCAGGTTCAAGTGGAGCAACTCGAGGAGTGGCTCACCCATAATGGAGTATGGGGGAGCAATCAAGCTTGAAGCTTGCCGTCCATTGTGGTGTCAATGGAATTGTGAAGATGTGCCAAAGAGTGGCTCACCCATAGTGGAGTATGGGGGAGCAATCAACTAGTCTTCATCGAGCCAACACAATCAAGAAAGGTGGTCCAACTTGAGGAAGTCAAGATCGTCATCATCTAGCTCAAGTGGACTATGTGCAAGGCAAAGGTTTGCCCTTGGTAGGTTTTCTATTTTACCGGTCTTATAGTGGTAGTTGGGAGACCGGGTTGTAGGATCGATTGCCGTACTATCAAGGGGGGCTCTCTAGGGAGTAGCTTGATCGTATCATTAGTCGAGGGCTCAAACCATTGCATCATTGCGTCATCTTTCTTGGTTCTTGTTTGGTTCCATTTGTGAGTCTTAGAGCTTATGGTCATCTTGATGATAAGCTTGAGTTCATCGAAAACGGAGTTCGCATGCATCTTCTATGATGTTTTCGGTGTTGGAGGTTTTACCGGTCTTATCCGAGGAAGGGTTCTCACCATTTTATTATGGTCCTTTTCTCACTTGATTCTTATTGATATTTCTCTAAAGATTGCGTTAGCCCTTGTCGTTAGCTTTCCAACAAACTTGGTTTCGTTGAATTCGGAGCTCGTATGCGAAAGTTGTGGCTATTTTAATATTGCCTGTTTTACACAGAGATGTTGTACCGCCCCATGGAGAGGTTGTACTGCTTGACCGGTACAACCGGTGTTTGGAGCGGTTGTACCGCTCCAGAATTGGTCCAGAGGTTGTACCGGTCATGTACCGCTCTACCACCGGACTGGTCTCTGTTGTGGTGTGGTTGTTGGGCGGTTGTGGGCCGGTTGTACCGCTTATTGCCTGTTACCGGTTGTACCGGTGCTCATAGAGGTTGTACCGCTCCTATGTTGTTCTGTACATAACGGGCAAATTTGTGGGGACCTATTTAAGGGGGTCTTCTTCCCCAATGGTTCCCCATCTCTTGAGCTTGTTTTTGCCCCCATTGTTGACCTTCTTTGAGCTTGCTAACTCTCACTCCCTCCATGGATTCTTGCTAGTTTTTGAGGGAAAAGAGAGAGGAGATCTAGATCCACATTTCCACCAATCACTTTCTCCTCTATGTGAGGGGAACCCCTTGGATCTAGATCTTGGAGTTCTTGGTGTTCTCCTTCTTGTTCTTCCTCTCATTTTCCTCCCTAGCATTAGTTGCTCGGGTGGGATTTGAGAGACAAGGACTTGGGCACTCCGTGTGCCCTTGCCATTGCATTTGGTGCATCGGTTTGAGTTCTCCACGGTGATACGTGGAAGTGAAGTTTGAGAAGCTTATTACTCTTGGGTGTTTGGGCACCCTAGAGCTTGTTCCTCTTGGGTGCCTTGGCGCCCTAGACGGTTGGTGTTGTTCGGAGCTCAATCATTGTGGTGTAAAGCTCCGGGCAAGCGTCGGGCTCTCCAATTAGGTTGTGGAGATCGCCCCGAGCAATTTGACGGGTACCGGTGACCGCCCCCAAGGGTTGCCAAAGTATACGGGTTCGGTGACCGCCCCCAAGGGTTGCCATTTGTACGAGTTCGGTGACCGCCCTCAAGGGTCCCTTAGTGGAATCACGGCATTTTGCATTGTGCGAGGGCGTGAGGAGATTACGGTGGCCCTAGTGGCTTCTTGGGGAGCATTGTGCCTCCACGCCGCTCCAAACGGAGATTAGCATCCGCAAGGGTGTGAACTTCGGGATACATAATCGTCTCCGCGTGCCTCAGTTATCTCTTACCCGAGCTCTTTACTTATGCACTTTACTTTGTGATAGCCATATTGTTTCTTGTCATATATCTTGCTATCACATAGTTGCTTGTCTTGATTATCATAAGTTGTTGGTGCACATAGGTGAGCCTAATTGTTTTAGGTTTTGTGCTTGACAAATTAACCGCTAGGTTTATTCCGCATTTGTTCAATCCTAAATCGTAATTATTTTAAAACGCCTATTCACCCCCCCTCTAGGCGACATCCACGATCTTTCATTTGGTATCAGAGCCTCGTCTCTCTTTATTGGGCTTAACCGCCTAGAGAGTAAGGATGTCTACTAGGGGTTTAGGATTCTCTGACACTCTTAGTTTTGATGGCACAAATTTTGATGTTTGGGTAATTCGCATGCTTAATCTCTTTAGGGTCATGGACCCAAATTTAGAGCGAATTGTAGATATGGGTTTTTCTCATCCAAAGGATCCCCAAAGATTATGTTCCTTAATTTTGCGTTCCTTACACGGTTGGGGTAATGGGACCCCCTTGACAGTTCACTTTGAATAAAACTCCTCCAGCAAGGCCCAACCTTGGTTTTACCATTTGCCACCGAGCCTTTTCTTTCCCTTGGGTTCTGCAGACTCAAGGGTCATCTTTATTTTAAACCCCCAGGCCAGTGCTCCTCTGAGTATTGGTCCAACCTGTCAGCTGCCGGTGGCCACCAGGGGCAACTCTGGGCTGGCCTACCGGAACCTTGGACAATCCGATGTGCCCTGAGAATGATATATGTGCAGCTCCTATCGGGATTTGTCGGCACATTCGGGCTTTGCTGGTTTAGTTTTACCATTGTCGAGATGTCTTGTAACCGAGATTCCGAGTCTGATCGGGTCTTCCTGGGAGAAGGAATATCCTTCGTTGACCGTGAGAGCTTGTGATGGGCTAAGTTGGGACACCCCTGCAGGGTTTTGAACTTTCGAAAGCCGTGCCCGCGGTTATGGGCAGATGGGAATTTGTTAATGTCCGGTTGTAGAGAACTTGACATTAACTTAATTAAAATGCATCAACCGCTTTTGTAGCCGTGATGGTCTCTTCTCGGCGGAGTCCGGGAAGTGAACACGGTGTTGGAGTTATGCTTGAACGTAAGTAGTTTCAGGATCACTTCTTGACCACTTCTAGTTCACGACCGTGCTTTGCTTCTCTTCTCACTCTTATTTGCGTAAGTTAGCCACCATATATGCTAGTGCTTGCTGCAGCTCCACCTCACATACCTTTTCCCTACCCATAAGCTTAAATAGTCTTGATCGCGAGGATGAGAGATTGCTGAGTCCCCGTGACTCACAGATTACTTCCAAAACCAGTTTGCAGGTGCCGATTATACCATGCAGGTGACGCAACCGAGCTCAAGGAGGAGCTCAATGAAGATCTCGTTCATTGTGTTGTTTTGTTTCCAGTTGATCAACAGTGGAGCCCAGTCGGGTGATCGGGGATCTGTAGCATTAGGGGTAGTCCTCTTTTATTTTGGTTCTGTAGTCGGACCTTGATTGTATCTGGATGATGTAATGCTATATTCATGTATTGTGTGAAGTGGCGATTGTAAGCCAACTCTTTATCCCTTTCATATTCAGTACATGGGATGTGTAAAGATTACCCCTCTTGCGACATTGCCTACAATGCGGTTATGCCTCTAAGTCGTGCTCCGACACGTGGGAGATATAGCCGCATCGTGGGTGTTACAAGAAGAGAGATCAGAGTCCCAGAGTATAGACAAGGAATAAAAGATCCTAATACCACCCAAATGGCGATGTGGGCCCGTAAGGCACACATCCATGTTAGTAAAAGTTTTTAATGTCTAGACTCGACTTCGGCCAAGGAGTTTGGAAGGGGGATTCCTACAGGCAATCGGCTCTAATACCAACTTGTGACGCCCCCGATTCAATCGTACACTAATCATACATGCAAACGTGTACGATCAAGATCAGGGACTCACGGGAAGATATCACAACACAACTCTACAAATAATGTAAGTCATACAAGAATCATATTACAAGCCAGGGGCCTCGAAGGCTCGAAAGATCATAGACGAGTCAGCGGAAGCAACAATATCTGAGTACAGACATAAGTTAAACTAGTTTGCCTTAAAAAGGCTAGCACAAACTGGGATACAGATCGAAAGAGGCGCAGGCCTCCTGCCTGGGATCCTCCTAAACTACTCCTGGTCGTCGTCAGCGGGCTACACGTAGTAGTAGGCACCTCCCGAGTAGTAGTAGTCGTCATCGACAGTGGCATCTGGCTCCTGGGCTCCATCGTCTGGTCGCAGCAATCGGGTATAGGAAGGGGGAAAAGAGGGAGCAAAGCAACCGTGAGTACTCATCCAAAGTACTCGCAAGCAAGGAGCTACACTACATATGTATGCATTGGTATCAAATAGAATAAGGGTATCATATGTGGACTGAACTGCAGAATGCCAGAAAAAGAGGGGGATAGCTAGTCCTATCGAAGACTACGCTTCTGGTAACCTCCATCTTGCAGCAGAAGAAGAGAGTAGAAGGCAAGTTCACCAAGTAGCATCGTGTAGCATAATCCTAACCGATGGTCCTCCCCTCGTCGCCTTGTGAGAGAGCGATCACCGGTTGTATCTGGCACTTGGAAGGGTGTGTTTTATTAAGTATCCGGTTCTAGTTGTCATAAGGTCAAGGTACAACTCTGAGTCGTCATGTTACCAAATTCGAATAGATTAACTTCCCTGCAGGGGTGCACCACGTTTCCCAACACGCTCGATCCCCTTTGTCCGGACACACTAGTCGGGGTCATGCCCGGCCTCGGAAGGTCAACTCTTCGCAGCCCTACCTAGGCACAACAGAGAGGCCAGCACACCGATCTAAATCCTATGGCGCAGGGGTCTGGGCCCATCGCCCATTGCACACCTGCACATTGCGTACGCGGCCGGTGAGCAGACCTAGCCTCCCTTATACAAGAGCAGGCGTTCCAGTCCAACCCGGCGTGCGCCGCTCAGTCGCTGACGTCGCGAAGGCTTCGGCTGATACCACGACATCGACTGCCCATAACTGTTCCTGCGTAGTTGGTTAGTGCGTATAGGCCAGTAGCCAGACTCAGATCAAATACCCAGATCTCGTTAAGCGTGTTATTTTGAAGTAACCACGAACGCCGACCAGGGCCAGGCCCACCTCTCTCCTAG
The DNA here is from genome assembly GCF_018294505.1 of Triticum aestivum. Classification (NCBI taxonomy): domain Eukaryota; kingdom Viridiplantae; phylum Streptophyta; class Magnoliopsida; order Poales; family Poaceae; genus Triticum; species Triticum aestivum. The sequence goes on along the minus strand of NC_057794.1, from coordinate 227,455,230 downwards.
GTGGTCTCCGCCTGCCGTGTCGCTCTGCCTCAAAGTAACAGTCGGGGACCGTCGAGAACCTAGGCCCACCACTACCTGGGTGGAACCACCTGCCCCTTCAACCCCCAACATCGGAATCACTTGCGGGTACTCAACGAGCCGACCCGACTTTAGTCACCACCTGTATAGTATGTATGTATAGTATATACCCGTGATCAACACCCGACGTGATCACGGCCCGATAGTATAGCATGGCAAACAGACAAGAATGTAGAGCCACTGATGATAAACTAGCATCCTATACTAAGCATTTAGGATTGCAGGTAAGGTATCAACAGTTGTAGTAACAATGACAGGCTATGCTTCAGAATAGGATTAACGAAAAGCAGTAACATGCTATACTACTCTAATGCAAGCAGTATAGAGAAGAGTAGGCTATATCTGGTGATCAAGGGGGGGGGCTTGCCTGGTTGCTCTGGCAAGAGAGAGGGGTCGTCAACACCGTAGTTGAACTGGGGGTCTCCGGCAGTCTCGGGGTCTACCGGAAAGAAGTAACGGAGGGGGAACACAATAAATAATAGAGCAATCAATGTAACAGAAAGCAAGATGCGACATTATGTTGTGCTAGGGGTGACCTGACGCGGTACTAAGTGATACAGGCAAAAGGGGGGAAACATCCGGGAAAGTATTCCTGGTGTTTTCGCGTTTTCCGATAGATGAACCGGAGGGGAAAGTTGCGTGTTCACTATGCTAGGGATGTGTGGCGGACGAATGGGCTACGTATCCGGATTCGTCTCGTCGTTTTGAGCAACTTTCATGTAGAAAACTTTTTCATCTGAGCTACGGTTTATTTTCTACGATTTTTCAAAGATTTAAACAATATTCTGAATTTGTTATTAATAAGCAATTAAATAGCTAAAATGCTATGCACACCTAGATCTATGTACACAGAGGTGTACCAGTGTAACACCCTCGATGCGACTATATCTCCCACGTGTCGAGGCACGACTTAGAGGCATAATCGCATTGAAGGCATATGTCGCAAGTTAGGCAATCTTCACAACATCCCATGTAATATAAATCATAAAGGGGAGATAACATAGTTGGCTTACACTCGCCACGTCAATCAAGTACATAAATAACATTACATCATTCAAACACTCATGGCCCGACTACAGCGCCAAAATAAAAGAGAACCCAACATGCGACACGGTCCCGATCACCCCCAACTGGGCAACACTACTGATCATCAGGAAAGGAAACATAGTAACGTTGAGAGTCCTCGTCGAACTCCCACTTGAGCTCGAGCGCGTCACCTGGAGCAGAATCATCAGGCCATGCATCTGGTGTAATAGTAATCTGTGAGCCACAGGGACTCAGCAATCTCGCACCCTCGCGATCAAGACTATTTAAGCTTATAGGTAAGGCAAGGTAAAATATGTGGAGCTGCAGCAAGCGACTAGCATATAAGGTGGCTAACTTATTCGCAAAAGAGAGCGAGAAGAGGAGGCAAGCGCGAGCGAGAAACTAGAGTACAACCTGCGCAAACATTACTCCAACACCGTGTCCACTTCCCGGACTCCGCCGAGAAGAGGCCATCACGGTAACTCACACTGTTGATTCATTTTAATTAAGTTAAGGTTAAAGTTATCTACAACCGGACATTAACAAATTCCCATCTGCCCATAACCGCGGGCACGGCTTTTGAAAGTTCAAATCCCTGCAGGGGAGTCCCAACTTAGCCCATGACAAGCTCTCATGGTCAACGAAGGAATAGACCTCCTCCCAAGACGTTCCGATCAGACTCGGTATCTCGGTTCTTCAAGACACTTCAACAGGTTAAAACAAGACCAGCAACACCGTCTGAATGTGCCGACAAATCCCGATAGGAGCTGCACATATCTCGTTCTCAGGGCACACACAGGTGAGCAAGACGTCGGGTAGGCCAGCCCAGAGTTGCCCCTGGTAGCCCCTGACATCGCTCGGTGGGACCAACACTCAGAGGAGCACTGGCCCGGGGGGGCTAAAATAAGATGACCCTCGGGCTCCGGAAACCCAAGGGAAAAGAGGCTAGGTGGCAAATGGTAAAACCAAGGTTGGGCATTGCTGGAAAAGCTTTAATCAAGGCGAACTATCAAGGGGTTCCCATTATAACCCAATCGCGTAAGGAACGCAAAATCTGGGAACATAACACCGATATGATGGAAACTAGGGCGGCAAGAGTGGAACAAAACACTAGGCGAGAGGCCAAGCCTTCCACCCTTTACCAAGTATATAGATGCATTAAGATAACATGGCAATATAATGATATCCCAACAAGTAAATAAATGTTCCAACAGGGAACGGCCTGCAATCTTCACCTGCAACTAGCAACGCTATAAGAGGGACTGAGCAAAGAGGTAACATAGCCAATCAACGGTTTGCTAGGACATGGTGGGTTAGAGGTTTGACATGGCAATTTGGGAGGCTTGAAAGCAAGTGGTAGTCATCATAGCATTGGCATAGCAAAAGAGCGAGCAATCTAGCATAGCAAAGATAGTAGTGATTTCGAGGGTATGATCATCTTGCCTGCACAGTTGTCAGAGTTGACTGGATCCTCGAAAGCACACTCAACGGGCTCCTCGTTAGTGAACTCATCTCCTGGCTCTACCCAAACAAGAAAAACAAGCAACAAAGACACAATCAACCACGTGCAAGGATCAAACAACATGATGTAATGATGATATGCGATGCGGGATGCATATGCAAGATGTGACAAAGAATGCAAGAACCTGGCCTCAACTTGGGAATCCAAGTGTGCCACTGGAAAGATGAGATGAAAATCGCTTGAAAATGATATAAAGAATGCCGGAATCGGAGTTACGGTTTGGAAATGGCAAGCGATTCAAATATGACACCGGTCTGCGATTTACAGCAAGTAGCCATCTAAATGCAATGAGAGAACATGCTACAACACCCAAACATGACAACAAAATACATGGCAGGGATGCATTCAAGATGCTTAATAAAAGTCTAGCACTGAGCTACGGCCAATTCATCCATTAACAGGTTCAAACAAGCACGACAAAAATGCATATGGCAAACAGGTCTCAGACTTAGTGAAATTAACACTTGTTTGGAATTTCAGATCAGGTAGCACTCTTCGGAGCAGCAAAACTATATGCTACAGGACCTGAACATGGCAAAGTAAAGCATGGCATGGAGCTACTCAAAGAGCTTAACAAAAGTCCCTTAGTGACCTTGAGCCAAAAGGGATCGGAAAATACAATTGCAAGCATGTGAACATAGCAAAAACATAATCAGTTTTCAGACTTGGTGAAAACTGGCACATGCTGAAACATATCTCAAGTAGGCATGTTTACGAGCTCGATGCACTCACTACAGAGCAAGTCATGATAAGCTAAGCATACACCCATCAAGAATACACAAAATGTAAGCTAGACATGGCAAGAACAATAGCATAGCATGCATGGATCAACTACAACATCATCGGCAAAATTGCAAACAAGTTGACAATCTGTCCAGATTCACAAAGTAGCAAAAGTAGAGCTCGATTGACTCAAGCTAGGGTGCTCCATAATTGCAAACAAAGACATGGATGGATAGAGCACTACAAGATTAACAAAACATCCTTACTGATCATCCTCAAAAGAGGCACGGATCACTAGGAAACAACATGAACATATGGCAATATGAAATAAACAACTCAAGGACTTAGTGGAAATGCTAAGTCCCTGAAAACAGAAATACCAAGTGCACCACTTTGCAAGCTTGTGCTAGGCACCACACACATCACATAAATACATGGGTTGCACCTATGGAAAGATGGCAAAACCCTTAACAAAACATATGTAGAGCTCAAGGGCATATCATGCACACATTAATCATGGCAAAAATGACAAAAGGCTAAATGGAGCAGCAGATCTGACAATTATCTCAAGTAGCCCTCTTCTAACAGCATTTCGGCCATCAAGATGAACTCAAATGAAAATGATGCAATGGAATGAAATGATGTACTCTCTGAGATGAACATTTTGATATGCTATATGCCCAAATCGGAGCTACGGATGCAAAGTTACGAGGCTAAGAACAGGAGCACATGGATCTGGAATTTCCGGGGACTTGGTGAAAAAACAACCTCCGGATCTAGGGTTTCGGTGGCACGCAAAACGAGGTGGTCGGATCGTCGCCGGAGTAGGAGGGAGAGGAGGTCGGCTGGAGTCGGCGACGGCATGGCGCCGGCGCG